>NC_063203.1:21650744-21653244 GCF_017589495.1 Alosa alosa | reverse complement strand
AGAAGACGCTTATGTAGTCACAAAGCCAGAACTGAGAGACTCAGGAGAAGTTTTATCCCCAGGCCATCCAACTCTGAACTCACACTATACTGACTTTGCACACATTCACTCCTCAGCACTCTCAAACATTTCCCAACTCTGAACTCACACTATACTGACTTTGCACTCATTCACCCTCAGCACTCATGACCCCCCCACACACACACACACCTACAAGACTTTTAGCACTTTTACATCCCTCTCCCTATGCTACAGACCTTTTATTTATTTTTTCTTATTTCATCACACGCCAAACACACACACACACACACATATCTGACTTTCTCCCAACTTTTGCACACTTTTATTTATTATTTTTGATTTCTCCTCCATCTACCCATGTCCTTGATTGCCTAGCCTTCTGCCCCCCACCCCCAATTCACCCCACCCCCATCCCCAACACACACACACACTACATCATCACTGTCATCACTTCACATACATACAGCACTCCTTCTACAAACTTGCTGCACACTGCCCCCACATACACAGCACATTGTCTTCAGGATCTTCTCCAACACACATCCTCTACATACTTACAGCACACTGCCCCCACCTACCCACCTACACACTACACACACACACACACACACACAGTCACTGCTCCACTCCCTCCCGCCACACACACACATCTTCACTGTCATCACTCACATACATACATACAGTACTCTGCTTGCAATAGTAAGTCCCTGCCCCCCACATACACAGCACATTGTCTTCAGGATCTTCTCCAACACACATCCTCTACATACTTACAGCACACTGCCCCCACCTACCCACACACACACACACTACACACATACACACACAGTCACTGCTCCACTCCCACACACACACACATCTTCACTGTCATCACTCACATACATTACATACAGTACCTCTGCTTGCAATAGTAAGTCCCCTGACCCCAAACAACACACACACTTACATCATCACTGTCATCACTTCACATACATACAGCACACTGCTTGCTACAGTAAGCCTCCTCTACATACTTGCTGCACACTGCCCCCACATACACAGCACATTGTCTTCAGGATCTTCTCCAACACACATCCTCTACATACTTACAGCACACTGCCCCCACCTACCCACCTACACACTACACACACACACACACACACAGTCACTGCTCCACTCCCCTCCACACACACATCTTCTTCACTGTCATCATTCACATACATTACATACAGTACTCTGCTTGCAATAGTAAGTCCCTGCCCTACATACACAGCACATTATTTCATCAGGAAGCTTCTCAACACACATCCCCAACATACTTACAGCACACTGCCCCCAATACACAGCACATTGTCTCATGAGGAAGCTTCTCCAACACACATATTGCACACTGCCCTCTCCCCACATACACAGCACACTATCCCATCTCCCCTGTCATCCCCCCAACACACACACCAAGACCCCCTGGCAGTTGGGTTAGCCCCCTTGAGCCGTGGATCTGCCCAAGGTTTCTTCCCTTGGTAAGGGAGTTTTCCCTGCCCCTGTTGCTCTTGGGTGCTCCTTGTTGGTGCCCCCACCCAATCCCAATCCTCCCCCACCTTTTTTATGCAGCCCTTGCCACTTAATCTACTAAACCCCTCTCTACTGCACTTTTTTACCCCCATTAATGCACAAATAGGGCTGACACTAGACATAATTTCACTGCATTTCTTACTTCCAGTAACTATATGCATGTGACAATAAACTTCCTTGTATGATTACACATGTCAGTAGCTACCTGTCTGTAGTTTTAGTCATGCCTTTGGGTCTAGCATTTACACTTCAAGGAGCCACAGAGAAAAGCACAGACGCCCTGCCAGTGAACCGAGTAAATCCTTTCTGTGTGCATAGGAGGAAAGTAAGTGGAACATGAACAGAAGTCTTAGACGCTGAATTGATCAAAACATGAGCAGTAATGAGTTATATTTTGGAGTAAAGCTTGTGTCAACTTAAACCGAATTTGAATATGTTGTATTTGCATTTGAGTTGCTGAATTTGAGCAATTGTATTGGAAAACGAATTTGAATAGTAAATGTTGAAACTGAATTCATTAGATTGGAACTGAATCCCAGTCAAATTAAAATTGAATATAATATTTTGAAATTTGAAAACTCATTTGCTCTGATAGATAAATTATCCTGACTGAAAATGTCGCTCTTTGAACTTTCCCATTTAGTTCTCACAAGTCAGTTTCAAAACGTGAAATTCAATTTCAAAGAAAGGTGGGGATAGAAAAAGAGAGAAATGAACAGAGAACAAATGAGAAAAAGAGAGAGGGGGACAGAGAGAGAGAGCGAATTATATGGAATGGACAGGTAGAGAGAGAAACAGAGGGAGGGAGGTAGGAAGGAAGAGATGGAGGTAGGGGAGGAGGGAGAGAGGGGGAGTGCTACTTTATCAGAATATAAAACAAAGGCTGGCACGTGTGATTGACTTTGCTTGTATTTGTGTGGGTGGATGA
>NC_063203.1:21590744-21645744 GCF_017589495.1 Alosa alosa | reverse complement strand
AGAGTGAGAGAGAGAGAGGGATAGAGAGAGAGATTATGTGGGGCGAAAAGGAGTCAGAGGCAGTTGGATGTAGATAGATAGATAGAGAGAGATAGATAGATAGATAGATAGATAGATAGATAGATAGATAGATAGATAGACTGATTGATTGATTGATTTATTAACTGACTGACTGTGTGGAGACTATAGAGACATGAAATGTTGCCTTACCATGGCACTCTCCGTTGCGTTCCTCGTAACCAGGGTTACACACACAGCTTCCAATCGGCACCAGCCACTCTCCATCAGCCCCGCAATGCATCCTAGGGACATCTCGCTCCTCCGCATTATCCACACAGGAGCCGCGCACCTCTACCAAGGAGGACGTATCAGCCCCCGTAACCGTGTCAGGAAAGCGCGCGAGATTCCGCACAACGAGGGGACAGCGTTTGTAAAACACGCGCACGGAGACCAGCGCGATACACGCGCCCACATCCTGAAACGCCAAATAAAATCCTCTCCGGGTGAGCACGCCCACGTCGCGCACCTCTGTGTTCAGTTTCATCACGCGGTCACCGATATCCACCTGCGTGAAGCTCTCGTCTGCAGCCACTGTGTCGATTTTGGAGAAGCGGCTCTCCTGAACGTAGCGCTCGCCTGTATCGTTGTCAGCCTCATGGTAAAGAAGGTTAAAAGTTTCCTTGCAAGTGCCCGTGACTCCCGGCAAGCTGTTACAATCGCGCAGAGTGAACTTGATCTCCACATAGACACGCTGTGCCAGGCCGCGCGATACCCAGTGCGTGCGCAGCCAGTTGTTTTGGCTGGGTTCCATCACGTTACACACCTGATATGTTCGGATGGGCACGTTCTTTTCATCCATGATGCTCACCTCCTCCCACTAGAGAAAGAGAGCGAGAGAGAGAGAGAGAAATTGATTTCGAAGACGTCTTTATTTTG
Source organism: Alosa alosa (assembly GCF_017589495.1). Lineage (NCBI taxonomy): Eukaryota > Metazoa > Chordata > Actinopteri > Clupeiformes > Clupeidae > Alosa > Alosa alosa. Next base: position 21,644,808 of record NC_063203.1, on the reverse strand, counting down.
CCTGTCTGTATAGGCCTGACGCCTGTTCACTTATTTTAGCCAAACTTCACGTTTCTATCTTGAGCGTAAAGCGGTCGTGTTAAAGTGTTGCACTGATCTCCCCCCTTTCCTTCCTTCTACTTTATTTAACCTCTTTCATTCCTCGTTCTCTGCAACTGTCTTCCCTGCCAAGTATCTTTGTTAGAGAAGAAAATATATAAAGTTTCCCGAAAGTGCGATTCCACCCCGCGGCTCCTTAAGAAATCCAATGCCTTTCTAAAAACTTGGAACTCACGAAGGGACGGTGGTGTGTGTGTGTGTGTGTGTGTGTGTGTGTTTATTTGTGTGTCAGTTGTGCGGTGAGGGGGACTTACACCTCCTTCGGACGGGCTGGCGACCCATCCCAGTTCTCCTTGAACCGTCCTGGAGTCCAGCAGGGTTACTGAGGGAGATACAAGAATTATTGTTGTAAGGAAGACGGGTAGGCCTGGATAGTCAGGACTACACAACAGTGCTATTGTTTGGAGTTTTCTCGTTGCGGGGTGAAGTGACGGAGAAGTCTCTAAAGTGTTTAATGGTTTAGGCTATTAGAATACATTAGTTTGGCGATTTCACCTTCATCCCGATACGAGAAAACAGCCGCCCTTAGTGCATATTTAACCCATATAATCGGAGAGAAAGATAGTTCAAATATCACAAAATTTGGTGTTTTTATCCGTGAATAAAGAGTTTTATCGGATTGGGATAAATGCAGAGACCAAATTTCCCTCACGGGTTCAAAAGAGTATAGGCTACTTATCGTGAGAAGAAATCTAAGTAACGCTCCTTGAGAAGTAGGTTAACTGTGAACTATAGGCTACGGAACAGTAATTTAGGCTCGTAGGCTACTCTATAGCCAGCCAGATTATCACATTTATATGAACCAAATGACATAGGCGACAGTAAGCCAGCATCCTTTAAAGGTGTGTTTTATGGGAAACGATACGCCTGGTGACACAACAAGACCAGTTGCTGTAGGCTACAAAACTCGCAGTCCTTCAGCGGCCACGACTGCGCGTGAATTCCAGGTCGCGAGGGAAGCTATTCGTGGATTGAAGAGGAAAGCGGACCCCGTAGGATGGTGAAGGTATGCTGACGTCCGACGATATCCCTCGTTATCACGGAGCAAAAATGTAATTCCTGAAAGCATCCAATCGGGAAAAGTGTGCAACTTGTTTTATCCATTTTCAGTATCCAATATCTAACAACTTACCTTCATTCGGTCGGTGCTCCCGTAAAGAAGAGATACAAGTCGAAACTCCGAAGAGGATTGAGGAAAGGATAAAAGGCAGACACCCAACCATTGCTACCGTTTTTATCTCGTGCAACTTTTGTATTTGTGCTGTAGCGCGGGCACTCCGCTGTCCGGGGCCCTCTTCAACAACGATGGAACACACTGCTGAGTGCTAGAGCGAGACGCGCTGAACCATAGGCTCCTCTCTCCGACACCGGGAGGGGCGTGCGCCCCCCCCCCCCCCTCCCCCGCTGACGCAGCTGTCACTCAACTGCACTAGCCTACACGAACACACACACACACACACACTCTCTCTCTCTATCTCTTACCCTCTCTCACACACTCTCTCTCCCCCCTCTCTCTCACACTCACACACTCAAATGATAAAAGTCTGGTCTCAGCATGCCATCTACTGGGCATACTAGGAACTTAAGGAATTCTTGTAGGCATTAGGCTATTTAGCAAATTAAGAAATCATACATCTGCTGTATAGCCTACCATTAACATTTTACTACAACGAATGCATGTTGTTCTTAATTAGCAATATATAGTCTCAGATGAGAGACAGCAGGTAAAACGAAAAGATTACTTTTTCACTGTGTTCACGATTGTTTCTACCTATCCTGCCCAATTGAAGATTAAGCAGTTAGTTTAGTCCACCCTCTGACGTCAATAACCATTTTTTCCATCACCCTCCACAGACTTTGTCTTAAGTTCGCCAATATGTTTGCACAAATGATCTTTAGACCAAGCCTCACAATTGTATTTGATTGACTAATTTGCAAAAGCATATTTGTCCATCACAGCCAACATGTAGAGAAAACAAATGTTGGTTTATTTCTTTTATTTGTTTTTTTATTAATATGAAAACATTTCATTAATTGTTCATATTTTATATTTGTATTACTGATATTGTTGTTATTGTCACTTAGGCTAATTAGTACAGTAGCCTATTATTAATATTATATTACACGACGCAGCAGCTCCAACCGCTGAAGAGCTCGTAGTTTGAACATCAGCCACAACCTTCCGCTTCACAGATGTCCCCCGCAGTTTGGCCTCCGTCTCATGAATCTTATCGTCCGTCTCTTGGAGATCAGGCTGAGCTTGGCAGATCAGGACCAGTACCCAGACACTTTGCCAAATCTCCTCAGCGTCATTTACATTATCAAAGGCCAGATTCATATTCATGACACCAGCCAACACTGCCCCTGAAAGGTACATTTAAACAAACATCAAACAAACAAACAAACACACACTTCTTTAAAACAAACAAACAAACAAACAAACAATCATTTGCAAATCCAGGGCTCACTTGGAAAAGAGACTTCCTCTGTAAAGAGGAGTCGTAAGACCTCAGCTGTGTTTTCAAGTCCCCCAACTCTCTTTCGCCCTGCTTTCTCTGCTTTACTAAATCCTTCTGCTCGGCCGTAAGTTGATCAGCAGCCTCATCCTGGCATTGAAGCTCTTTACTGGCTACCTGCTCTGACTCCCCCATCTGCAGCTTCATGTTCTCAAATGTGTTTTTTGATATTGTCAACGGCCTCGTATTTAGGAGGGACTCTGTCCGCATTAGTGTGGAGGATTTTATGACATTGTTGAAGGAGCAGAGAGTAGGGGAGCGCGGGGCACAAAGTAACGCGGGGTTAAATGTAATGTATCTTTTTCCCTATTTGCAGGGGGTTGATCGAGGCATGCTATTGGTCAGTTAATCACACTACTATGAGACGGTGTTCCACAAATTTTCAGTCAGTATGGACGTGTTTCCACGTAGATCTGCAGCAAACGCCTTTTGAAGACATCAACGTAAATGTCTAGGTACTTGTCTTTCCATTACTGAGTTGTGGGTGCAGCTCACTGACTCCAATCTTGTATCGTCTTAATAACCGTCTTGTAGGCTAAAAATGAACACCGTTTTGAAACATGTAGCCAACTCATAGCAGAAGCTAGCTTATCTTATAACAAACGTGACCCAGCGGGGTTAGTTGTAACGCGCTGTTATAACTAAGCCACTCATACTGTATAATGATGTTGCAATACAAAAATATGCGCGTATTAGTGTTAGTTTAGTTCGTTTTTGTGATGTTTTACATTTTGCCTCATGTGTTTTCAGGTTTGAGGGCTTTTCTTGGCAGGATTGACCTTGGTTAGACTCTTTAGCTTCCATTGGCGCATATTTCTCATGTTATTTCTCCGTCTAGAAAATAAAGTCAATTTTCGACACACGCCTGTTGTTAGTTCATGACTTATGTATCATAAATAGTCAGATCCTATTCTATCATACACATTCAGATACATTTATTGAATTAATTTAATTAAAAACAGCCTTTGGGATGAGTGTTACAACTAACCCCGCATATGGGGCAGGTTGTAACATTTCACCTATCGCCACTCGGTGGAATTGTAAAAGAACAGTAGCTCCTACAAACAAACTTCCAGTGCATATGTGTAACAGAGATATGTATGTTGCTTGTTAAAAAGTATAACTAGTGAAACTCAAATGATTTTAGAATTATTTAGCCATAACCAAAAAGTGTTACTTTGTGCCCCGCGCTCCCCTAGGTCTACTCTTCAGGGGCCCAATTACAGCCCGGGCCACTTCCCTTAACTCCTACTGTTGCAGCCCTTCAGATCTATGAGTGCAGATAGAAAAAGGTTAGAATAGACCATATGTTTGGAAGGCTCTTAAGCCAACTCATTTATTTCCGGTGGAGCGTCAGCTGTGTTGTAACGCCATCTTCTGTTGTATTCTGCTCCTTATCTTCATTCTGACACTGAATATCTTGTTTGCCCAATAATAACAATTTTGACACATGCATCCTTCTACATCGTAACGTGCTGATTCACTAGGTGCAACACCCAACCGGGTTCGTGTACAATATACAGTAATTATATTAACATTAGCGGCGGCTACAACACACCTGGCTCCACTGGAAATAAATGAGCTAGCTTAAGAGCTCTCTGTGCATATGGACCTCTGAATTGACCAATTAGATCACAGATTAGCTGAGTGAAGCCCGCTGCTAAATAATAAAATTATCCAGTATTTTCGAAGTAGGTATATAGCTCTTATTGTGATACAATATTAGGTTCATACACCACTGGATTGTGTTTGGAGCAACAGGGTCCAGTTTCCCAAGCCTTCAAGATTCCGCAGTCACAGAACTGTAGACACGAAACAGGTGATGAGCTTCAATGAAATCTTTGCTGCCATACATGTGCTTTTGTGCAGGCCAACTACATATGATTTTTTATAACTATTAGAAGCTGAACCCTAAGGCCCATGCTACACCGGGTCTGTAAGTGGAGCACTCAAACAATATCGGATTTTTGGTTGATTTGACCATCAGTCAAATCAACCAAACAGGCACTTTACTTTGGATAGACAATAGAAATACATCATAGGAGTGATTACTTGTATGCTGGGCATACTGTATACAACTTTCTTACTCTTTTATTTATATACTACTGGGCTGTTGTGACAAGTAAATTTCCCAGCTGTGGGATCAATAAAGTCTTATCTTATCTTATATTATCTTATTAATGTTAAAAAAATCTAGACTGGAGTAACTCAACATTTGACAACTACGATATGTTTAGTGTTCTAAAGACGTCAAATAGCCTGTTATAGTTACCAAATTGATAGCCAAGGAGCCAGTAGATCTCCTGCAACACAATCACATGGGTGGTTTGGTGTAAATTCGGTCCTTTATCTACCTACACCTGGGACAGTAACCACCTCTTTTTGCCCAGCGGCTCTGGGTTTAGATATACAAGAGTGGTGATGTGTGCTGTGCACAATGGTGTTGTCCTAGTTCTGTTCACATCCTGTCATCATCACCATACTCCTCCCTAACCCAGGAGGGTAGCGTCTGTCTGGACCACTTCCCAACGTCCTGGTGGGGGACTAAGTGGAACTCTATGAGTGAGAAACTGTACCCGAGACCACAGTTTCAGGGTGAGCATATAACGGTGTGTGATCCTCACCTACACTTTGTCTCACACTGGACACAGTCCCAGATGAATGAGCCATCTCTGAAACGGCCCCAGAAGTCACAATGGAAACAGTGGGCATGTTCCCATGCTTGTTTGGGAGAGGTCACACAAACATGCAGGGATGCAAACAGCGCGCCTTTTGGCGGATGCCGCCTTTTTCACGGCTGTCTGGGGGACTTGTGTGAATCGTGCAGATCCGACGAGTTTTTCTTTGGGGGGAGGAGGGGGGGGGTTAAAGTGTCTGATTATAATTTCATCAAAGTTAATTCTGTATTAAAATGACTACATAAACACATAGCCTACCGTTACAGTCCATGAAACATAGGAAGTGTAAGACAACCCTAAATCAAAAGCTGCGCGTAAAAATCCCATTTGCTGCGCACCATTATCCCACTGCTCACGGGGCTGCACTTCACTGCACTCACTGCAAGGATTTAACGTTACATCTATCAGTCCGGGATCCAGTAATTTTGTGTCGTAGCCTGGTCTTTTTGCAAAGAAAGGTAAGGTTAACCATATTTGATGTCTTCTAATCATATAATTTCTACCATTTGCATTGTGTAATGTTTAGGTTGTCCTAATGTGTCATTACAGTCTTTACAATAACTATGCCAGGTTAGTGCTAGGTAGCACACTAGCGCTACATTTTACATGACTAGCAAAAATACAGCTGGATTTTTTTTTTAACCTTGTTTGTTGCGTCAGTCAGTTTAGTTCAGTTCCGGACAGACTAGCAGTATTTTGTCCTGTAATATTTTAGTAGCAGCCTAACGTTATATCCAACTCTACCCCCTTTCCAACGTGTAGCCTAATGGTAACGTACTTGTTTAGGCTAGCAGCTTGTTGACGTCTAGTAGCCTATTGAGCCGCTGGTCTAGGCTTTTTCGCAAATGCAACCCGAAGTGACAAGTGACGAACTGACTTATTTTCAATGACACCTACCACATAAGGGCGAGAAACTGATGTGTGGGCTTATCCTAACAGACAGACCGCACTACTGTTGATACATTTTAACTGTACATTTTAGCAGAAGAACGTTATTTTGGGGCATTGAGAAAGGGGGCAAAGTGAAGTGAACTATTTTGCACTCTGTTATGATACTGTCAGGTCTAGGGTAACACTATGGCTAATATATGCAACTTTTCATTTGCAGAATGAGAGAATTTGATGAGAGTGAGGCACTAACAGTTAAGAAAGTGGATGAGGGTTGTAAAACAAATTGGAACTGGTCTTGGTTACAGGTTGAAACGGAGATTGAGGCCAAGACAGCCAAACACAAATTCAAAATGTCAGACTTTTTCAAAAAAATTGAAAAAAAAGGGGACATGCCAAATGTACTTTCTGCATGAAAGAGATTAATTATGCTAACAAGGGAGTGCATGCTCTGTTGAATCACTGCCAGAGTGCTATACACACAGAGAGAGTGGCTACCATCATATCTACCCAGTGTGGCCCAGCTCCTCTGTCAAGACAAGCCAGCTACCAGCAGACAGAATAAGGGAAGGAACTGGGACAGTGTATTTTCATATAAAGAACATTTTTGTGTGAATAGGGTGAGCCCTGGATGGCAGAGGTGGTAGCAAAATGTAATTATATGATATTTCCTGTGGGGGTGTGGGCTTCGATAATCTCACTCCTTTTTGACCATACCTCTGTTTGCATCCCTGAACATGTCAGTTTCTCCAGGTACAGGAGCAAAGCGTCCCTCTGAAGAGGCTCCAGTGCGATCTGAATGCACTTTGAGAAAACCATTGGTGCAAAAGTAAAGCCAAATGGTAGAACTTTGAACTGAAAATTCTTTCCTATGAATGAAAAATAAAGGAACCACTTGTACTCTGTAGCAATAGGAATGTCCTCTATGGTCTATGGTCACAAACCAGTCTTGGCTTTTCACCCCTTGCAGCTCATCTGGTGTGCGCGACATTCAAAAAAAGAGGTGCTTTTAGAACCTGATTCAAATGTTTTAAATCCAAAATTGGCCTGAACCCATCAGTCTTGGGAACTACAGCATAAATTGAAAAGAAATCCCCCAGATGAACCACAGAGTTGACCATCTCAATGTCACATTTGTGTTATAACATTTGAACTTCTCTGTAGGCTTCTGCCTGCCTTTACTAATTGCAAATGAGCATATGTCTCACCTCTCAGTGCATTGGGGGCTGCAGGAGAGGGTCATTGGTTGGATGTTATCAGACGCCATTGAATTAATAATTACAGTATGAATGAACAAAAAAACAAATGTTCAGCTTGTTCAAAATCACTGTATTTTATTTGTATCGCAGTGAATTTACACACCACATATACCACATATAGCATTTTAATTTTGCAATATATATATATTTGCAAAAATATATATTGCTCATGTCTGAGTCACCTGCCCTTTAACATCAACCATCCAGCCAGGGGCGCTGCTAGAAAATTTGGGCTCTATGCAAGACCCCCACCACCACCACCACCACCACCACCCCCATATATAATATGTCCCCCTGTCAGTGCTGGGCCCTTAGAATCATTAGAATCATCTATACCCACCACCCCAGCGGCGCCCCTGCTTTCAGGTCCTGTATCAAGAATGGGTCAACCCTCTTTAAAACCTCAAAGAACACCTGTTGGGCTGTGGGTCCTTTATTCTGTATCATGGTGAGCAGAGCATAGTTCTGTTGTGTGCTGGTAGATTTGCTTGTCACCAGTTCCCGCTCATGGTCATTCAGAACCTGCCTCTGCTGGAGTAGGATCAGGATGGGCTGGAGAGTGGGAAGACGAGTTTCTAGAGCTGCCTTGTTCTTGAAGAAAAAGTTCTGTCCTGGATTTTTATGCAATGAAGGTGCAGACACTGAAATAAAGACACTTCAGTTCAGTTAATTAAAATGACTGATGGCATTATAAGAAATGATATCATCAGGTTTGTTAAAGTGAAACTTGAAAGATAACCACACACTAGGCTAATGCTCAAAAGCTACCCCTTGGGGAGGGCTCATCCACATCCATCAGGCTTGGTTCACGCTGTGTCTTCTTCTGGGGAGGAGCATCAGGTTCCTTACCGCCCACCTTAGCTGTGCTGGAGGACTCAGCTTTTCTCTTATTTGGAGGAGTTGATGGCAGGAGTCTTTTGGAGGGAGGGGAAAAGAGAGAGTGTGTAAGTGTGGGGAGAGCAGGGGTAATAAACAGAGCCGGACAGTAATGGAGTACATTTACTTGAGTACAGTACTTGAGTACAATTTTGAGGGATCTGTACTTTACTCGAGTATCATTTTGGGGAGTATTCATGACTTTACTCAAGTACATTTGAGAGGCAAATACTGTACTCTTTACTCCGCTACATTTCTATCCATAACCGTGAGTACCCGTTACTTCTTCTTAAAAAAAAAAAGGAAAAAAGAAAAATCTCGAAAACCCTCAATTTGTTGTTTCCCTCTCAAACGTGATTGGATTGTGCAGGCGCCACTGATTGGGACAGCCTATCAGCAAGAACCTTCAGCTTTCCGCCAAAGTCAACTCCATGGTCAGATTTAGATAAGAGACGAAACAATGGATGAAGACACTACAGGTTACTGGATGCTGTGAATGTGCCAACCCGTGGCCCCACCTCGCCAGACTATTTCAATTTGCTGAACAAGTTAATGATAGTTTTTGCTTCAAGTGTTTTAATTACAAAATAGTGTTTTGTATTTGAAATACGTATTTGAAATACATGTATTAGAAATATTGCCCATCCCTGGCAACATGGTAAAAAGATGAAAATGACTTGATTTTACTTTCAATTCCTTTTACATTCTCCACATTAACCTTTTTCATAACTCCATGTAGGATGTTTCTGTACATAAATGTAAGCACTGTGGCAGTAGTAATGCAATATGTAGAAAATGTACTCTGATACTCAAGTGCTTTTAAAAACAAGTACTTCAGTACTTTTACTTAAGTAGACATCTGACTGTACTTTTACTTGTACTTGAGTAAAATTTAGCAAGGGGTATCTGTAGTTTTACTCAAGTAATGAAGTATACTCTGTGTACTCTGTACTCTGTAATAAAACATAGGACCTGTTAATCACTCCTATTTGCTTATGTCACATAGGCGCCAGTTTCTGCATGAAAACAAATCTATGGTGGGAGAAAGTTTGGAAAGGTGCTGTGAGCAAAGGGAGTAGTGGCTTAATGCTGTGTACCTGACTGTATTTCTAACCAACGAGCATTAAAAGCATTTTAGTTCACTGTTTGTTTTATCAGAGAGCTAATAAGGATGAAAACTATTTCATCTTACGTGATACCAGAGGTGCAAGGGCTCACAAGGCCCTGAAACTCAAGCCTCTGTGTAAAGTCGCTACTATATGCTCTCCACCCCCGATATCTGAATAGTGCCCCTCAGTCAAATAACATGGGTTATGTTATGTGATATGTCTTAATTGAGCCCCTTAATTATATATCATGGGTTATGTTATTCACCCCTGATACCTGAATAGGGCCCCTCAGTCAAATAACACAGGTCATGCTATGTGTGATAATCATGCTTTGTAATTGGCATCTTTTTTTACAGCAAGATGGCTTAAATCTGTTCATAGTTATGTTATATTTGTAAATCTAAATCTGTCCATTTCCTTCCACAAAACTTGCCAGAAATCATAATTTATGGGGTTATTTTTCAAACAGGGGGCATGTCCCTGGACCTCACTAGCCTAGCTGATTATACATTTCCTGAGGTTGATTGGGCCCTTTTGATGTCTCTGCCCAGGGACCCAGTGACTCGTATTCCGTCCATATACATCAATAGCTTTTTGCGTGGGGTTGGGGCCCCATGTTGTGAGCATGCCATTCCTTTTTACAAAATTCATACAATAATGAGCAAATATGGAAAACTAATTCAGTGCTTCTGTGTGTCTTTGTGTGTGTGTGTGTGTGTGTGTGTGTGTGTGTGTGTATGTGTGTGTGCAAATACAGAAGCTTACTTATTAATCTTCCAGCCTCTCTTTTTGTCAAGCTTGTAAGCCGTGAGAACAAGGTCCGGGAAGAGCTCCATCACGTTGATTGTTTCCATTACATCTGGCCTAAAACACACACACACACACACACACACACACACACACACACACACACACACACACACACACACACACACACACACACACATTTACTTTACAAAAAGCGACTAGTAAAACAGTTCAAGGAGAAAAAAAAAGCAAAACAAATCACCATACTGTGTGCATGCGTGTCTTTCTCTGTGTGTGTGTGTGTGTGTGTGTGTGTGTGTGTGCATATGTCCGTCCGTGTGCATTGGTGTGTGAATGTGTGTTTGGGTATGTAGTATCCATGAATGCTAACTTACTCTTCGGAAGGCGGGTGAATCCAGCGGTTGCGTGTGAAGCGAAGTAGACATAGCAGGGTCTCTGGATAGGACTTTTTTTTCCCCTTTTCCCCTTTTCCCTTCTTTCCTTTCGGCTCTTTTGTATTGGTCTGCACAAGCTTCAACCATTTATTCTTGATGTGTTCATCTGTCACATGGTCCAGCTGGGAACACACAAACACACATGCACACTGTAATCTTTAGCATAGGTCTGCAAAGCATTCATATCATCAGGTTCATGGTCTAGCTGGAAAATCACACACACACACACACACACATTGTAACCATTTATTATGTCCACATGGAGAAAAGTTGTGCAGGAACACAAATATTAAAGATGCAATATACAGTATTTAATGACCTTGGTCTCAAAAGCCTCCTTAACGCTAGAATCAAAGCTGCAGCCTACAGTACCACCAAAATGAACACCTTGCTGGACTCCTCATTGATTACCACAACACATGGTGTATTAGCAAGCAGGTATAGGAAAGCATAAGAATTACTATTGTAATGCTAAAACATGGATGATTTTACACGAGAATGTTTGTACATTCTTACTAAGGGTGGAAAATTACTTTGTAAGCATAGCAGGCATTTAAGATGTGACCATGTTTCAGTAATATGTTCTGCAGTGTGATACAATGAGGGACCTGAGTTGTGGGACATAGATATAGAGATAGACAAGATAGATATAGAGCTGGTAAGTCCCGCCCATCCGCTAAACCCCCAGTGGACCTCTAGATTGAAAAATCGTTAATGCAAGTGAATGTGAGAAAATAATTATTTTCTGGTCCCGTTTGAATTGTGCCATGAATGTGAACATATGTTTGTGAATTTTTAATATAATTTTTCATGTTACGAGTTTGACAGTATATTATATGATTCTTCGGCTATCAGTTGTGGAAAAGACATAACGAGAAAGACTATGTCGTTCTATTTGATGGTGTATTGGCCCTGACTAAGTTTGTGTGATATATAAACCACAATCCTTGTTGATACAAGTACCAATGTTCGTCTAGAAAGTTTTTATTCACATCAGGTGCATCTCAAAACAATTAGATTATCATGAAAAAGTCCATTGCCCTGCACAGACTGACAGATTAAAGGCTCAGGAAACCATAGCCAGAGTTTTGACTTAACTAGCCTATTAGAGCTCATCTCAGGTCGACATTTCTGTACCATAAATTCTTTATTGTAATATTTTGAAATTCTGGATTTTTCCATGAGCTGTAAACCGTAATCATTAAGATTAGAATAATCAAGACTAAAACAAAAAAGGCTTGACATATTTCCATGTATGTGTAATGAATCTAGATTATATGAAAGTTTCACTTTTTGAAATAAAGTTTAGCCTGGAAATCCAGACCCGGATATCTAGAGAGATTCTGGCTATGAGTAATGAAAAAACTTGAGGGGCGGCACCAAGCATGCTTCACTAGAGGGAAGAGGAGAGATAGACTTCTCTGCATAGTCTGTCTGTTTCTCCACCTTCTCCATATTTGTGTACTGACTGTCCACTGGCCTACTGTTTTACTGCTACACTGTTTACATGCTATATTAGCACATGCTTAACCCCTCCCTCCCACAGTCTGGATTGTGGCCGTACTTAATACTTAACCAATGGCTGTAACCCCATTACTTCAACCTATTCTTGCACTGATATAGTTATAGTATAAGTATATATACTCTTTTGATCCCATGAGGGAAATTTGGTCTCTGCATTTATCCCAATTTGTGAATTAGTGAAACACACTCAGCACATAGTAAGGTGAAGCACACACTAATCCCGGCGCCGTGAGCTGCCTGCTACAACAGCGGTGCTCGGGAAGGGGTTAGGTGCCTTGCTCAAGGTGCCTACTGGTCGGGGTTCGAACCGGCAACCCTCCGGTTACAAGTCCGAAGTGTTAACCAGTAGGCCACGGCTGCCCCATATATATTACTTAATATTACTTTGTCTACATTATTCTCTCCATATTTATTTTATGCTGGTCTCTAGACTTTATTATTGCACTGTTGCACTGTTGGACTTACTTATTTGCACCATCACCATGACACTCTCATAGAGCACCTTACCATGCATACAGAATAACAGGCTCAGTCCCTGCCCTGTCACTGCAAGCGCCTCATGCTTGATCATCATTAAGCACACTATGTATGTGATTTAGTTTTATTTTTTAATATATTTAGTATTTTAGTATTTTAGTATTTTTTTTATCTTCTACTGTCTCTAGTCTACTTGTGCAGTGGTGTTTTTTATATTTATATACTTATATTACTTTTTCTGATGTAAGTGCATGTTGTGTGTGATGTCTGTATGCTACTGAGACCTTGAATTTCCCCTTGGGAACAATAAAGTATCTATCTATCTATCTATCTATCTATCTATCTATCTATCTATCTATCTATTTGCAAATATCACTGCACACAATTTGGTAACACTACGACCAATGTTTACTGACTGATTCCGGACTTCGACGTTGCAGTGCTGTCGTCATCGGTTTAGCTCGCCTCTGGCCCACCTACACTGATGTGATTGGTGCAGCTCAGCTCCAAGGGCATGGGTAATGAGCATCATTACTGATTGCCAGAGTGACTTTCTGAGCAAATTCAAATTGTGCTCTCGTGAGAACTCTGGATTTTCAGGGTAGAAAAAGTTAACTTTTCCATGATATTCTAATTTGTTGAGATGCTCCTGTATGTTGCTTGGAGATCACTGGCTCTGGTGATTTTAGAACTTTCCAGCATCTTCCAAATAAATATATAGGCAAACCTGTGTCTTTGTGTGTGTGTGTGTGTGTGTGTGTGTGTGTGTGTGTGTGTGTGTGTGTGTGTGTGACAGAGAGAGAGTGGGAGAAAGAGAGAGAAACAGATGACAGACGGAGAGAGCGTCATGTACTCACCCGAGTTTTCCATGTGGAAAAGCTTTTCTTATCCACTTCCAGTTCTTTGAGAACTTCCCCTAACTTAACTTTCTCTTCCTTATCTATACCGATCCGTCATAGTTTTTTACCTCTGGGACATTCCCCACCTGTATCAGGAAACTCTCTTTGCTAGCACAGAAAGAAGACTTGTGAGTGTAAGAACCAAAAACTTGAACATAATAATTAACTAGATGTCAATGAGACCTATAAATGAACTGCAACAGTAAGTTGCTGAAATGACAGTAATTATTATTTTCAGTGATATTTCAAATTCATATTTTAATTAGTCCATGAACTCCACAGGACACTGCAATATTTTGTGGCTCGTTTCGTTGTCTTTGTCTTTGTACTTGTACTCTGCACAATGACAATAAAGTAGAATCTAATATAAAATCGAATCATCCCAATCAAATGCAAATTACAAAATATAATTTTGCATTTTGTATTCATAGTTTGAATACATGTATCAGAAATACTGCCCATCCCTGTATAGTACCTGCTCTTATCCCAGAAGTAGGGATGGCTGAGAACTTCTGTGATCCGTGGCCTCGCATCTGGATTAACATTGAGCATGCTCTCAAGCAAATCCTTGGCTTCTTCATCATCATTAAGGTACTGAAGTTGGTAGTCACCATTATAAATGTTGCTTATACACCGGATGTCATCGCCAAAGGGATGTTTTCCACCTGAGAGAATGTAGTAGACCAGCATTCCAGCTACCTGTAAGCAAGAAGACTTAAAAACACAAACCTGGACCCAAGGGGAGTGAAGACATGCATTCCTGAGTATTTATTGCAATAGAAGAGAACGTACTTCTATGCTAGATCTGTATATCTGTGGTCTGTATGTATCTACAATGTGTGTGTGTGTGTGTGTGTGTGTGTGTGTGTGTGTGTGTGTGTGTGTGTGCATGCATGCACGCACGCACACTCTGTGTGAGACACAGAGAAAGAAATTAAGTGAATGTCTGGACCTGCGTGTTGAGATGATGACATACCTGTATATCAGCGCTTCGCTTGTACCGAATGCCCTGGTCTCCTGGTGGGTTCTTGACTATTTCTGTGGCCTCCCAGTAATCTGTTCCAACTCTGCCTGTCACCCTTGTAGTCTGGCCCGGCTCTAAGGTGCGACTTATCCCAAAGTCAGCAAACCTCACCCCATCATCAGCATCTGTAAAGGGTCATTATTAATTGTGTTGGGTGTAAGATAGGAACAAGACTTGCGTCACGCTTGGTGCCACGATGAGCCGAGTGTAAGATAGGGCCCTAAGACAATCACAACCACTCTGATCCCCGCCCCTTAAATGTTGAAAAACAAGCAGCTTACCAATTAAAATGTTTTGAGGCTTGATGTCTCGATGGATTAATTTAGCTTTTGGATGCTCATGAATGTCTTTCAGACCCTCAAGAAACTCTTTCACTATTCGTTTCCTCTCTGGCTCTGCTGGTTGTTTTTTTATGTATTCCTCCAGGTTGTAGTCACACAACTGCATGGCGATGTAGCCAATGTCACCCTCATCTTCAGAGTCCACATACTGTACAACGTGAAGACTGTTAAACCTGTATCCCTGTAAAACTTTCAGCTCATCTTGGAACTTCTTGTAGTTGGATATGAGCATCTTCTTTATGGCGACCTCCGTGCCATCCTTCTTGAGTCCCAAGAGGACTTCAGTCTGTCCCATCAGAGCAATCCGGAATCTCTCGTCATTAGGGACAAATGTCAGGCCCCCCACTGTCCTCACCTTACTGTCCTCCATGTTAGAAAGCTCTTCCATTTGTTCACGCCATTTTTTGCTACATGGGATCCATTTCCTACGTCCAGTTGGGGATGTATTGTTGGAAGACATTAGGGTTGAGGATGTGGAAGCAGAGACAGTCTGTTACCTGATGTAAAAAACACACAAGATGTAACCTGACAGAAATGGCACACCAAATATAAGACTTAGTATCCCACATAGTCAAATGGGCAGAAAATATATTAAAGTCTGACATCATGTACAGTACATCTTAACTTCACTAAGAATATATACATTATGTATATTATATAATTGTGTTATTGAGATCTATCACTTAGAATAAAAGCATCTGTGAAATAACTGTCTATGGTTTTAGCCATAGATGATACCATTTGGAATTATTGAAGCGTAACATCCACACCTGCTTCAGTCCCAGAGTGTGAATCTCCTGGGTCACTCCAGTTCCTGCTTCCCAGTTGAACCTGAGGTGAGTTTAAATTCAAACACATATGCTTGCTAATGTTTGTGAACAGGTTTCTGTTTGCCTTGAGTTCTCAGTGAACGTTTGCGATCACTCGCAAACAGTCTAAGTAGGTAGTTCCCAGCGAACATACAGTGGAGATGGAGGTGAGCTGGACAAAGTGTTACCATGTCACCAATGGAATGTTTACACCAAATCGGTCAAATTTAACAGAGAACTATTTGCCCAATTTGAACACACCTCTTCACTACCCTTAAGCCTTCGGCCAGAAAAGGGTATTGTCAATGTCAGAGTTTGCTGCTGTATTGACATAGCCATCTGGAGGCCTATAGACAGGTGCTGTGGTACTGTAGGTGTGTTACGGTAGCCAACAGGTACAGTGTTGTGCATTTAACAAGCCTCACCTCCATGCACCTATAAGGATGTGCTATAACACCCTGAGTAGCAGATAGGAATCTTTGTCATTCACAAATGTAGAACTGAATGCAACGGAGCTTGATAAAAGTTTGCTGGCATGTTTGGCCACGTTTGGGTCATGTTGCACTGTGAGGGCTTTGCTTTACTTTTCATGGTGTATTCCGTCCCACCCTGAACCACAGAACTACATAATACGCCTAGACAGCTTGTGGGAGCAACATGTGTTTATCTCTATTCCCCACACAACCATGGCCATGGCAGTTGAAAACAAATATTCAAAATAATTTCTTCTAGAAAATGCCACCTAAACATAAAAAGTAGTTGTTTGTAAACCATGTAACTTACCTTAGAAATCTTGGGTGTTAGTCTGCAGTAGGTATTAGTGGTAGTTTTGTAGAGAACAAAGAGCGGCGCTGAAATGCACATCAGCCAGAGGCACAGGGAAAGTACAGGAAGTTAAAAAAGTAGGAAGTCAGTATGTTTCCCCCGCGTATTTCCAAACATGGAAGGCTCTTCCACAAGCACGCAGGCGCGTACAAATGTGTAAACACACACACAGACATGCGGAGTATAAGGAGAGATGGGGGGGAGGTTACAGTAGAAGGGAGGGAAAGAGAGGTTAAACCTAGAAAAAAAGATAGAGACATTGAGAGAGGGGAGACAAAGAAAGATATAGATGGTACTAAAGGAGAAAAAAATGGACAGAGAGAGACAAAGAGAGACTAAGCCAAGAGAAAATTAAAAAATAAAGAAAAAACACAGAAAGGTTAAAATCTACTGGAAAGAGTAGGTAAAGTGTGTGTAAGGTCATCTCTCTCTCTCTCTCTCTCTCTCTGTGTGTGTGTTCAATATTCAATTAACGATTAATATCGATATTATAGGTTTCTTAGATATGCTTTGCTGCTCAGCTTGTGCCCAGTTTTGATTTTATATTGTCGTTTTTTTTTTTTTTTCAGTTTTACCTTTATTGTCAAAGGACAGTTAGAGATTGACAGGAAGTGAGTGAGAGAGAGAGATTGGAATTGGTTAGACAAGTAACAACACATGCTGATCACACCACACTTTGTACATTCCTTTAATACTTAATTGCTTTTGTTTTTGTTAAATAACTAAACTGTCTCTCTGTATCAAGTGTTTCATATAGACTTGACTTGACTTGACTTGACTTGTGTTTTTCAGCTGTATCTATTTATTGCTGGTCCTTGATTCAGTGGACTTTTTTGTCGACTTAAATGCTTCCAAGGGCATTTATGCACCAACGACTTCACATTCCTCACCTCTGGTGCCACTTGAACCATGTGTCTATTTTCACTGCAAAAGTTTCATTAAGGGTATGAAAAGCATAACAGTTGTTTAGGTCTTGTTTTATCGCCCTCAGCATTGCTTAAGCCCATTGCTTAGTGCCATTATGCAATTGGGAAACTAGCAAGTTCACAGATTCCTCCCACTGGCTATGGTTGTTTGTTTTGGCACTGATAGTTGACTAAAGCATAAGAGCGATTGGGGTAGTTCTCCAGGTTAAAGTGAACGAGAGGCAGACACATGACCCCTCTATCCAAGTCCTGCTCAGTGGACGTATCCTCCCCTCATCCACAACCCTACCCGCATAGATTCGTTCAGTCTGTGGGGAGCACTCAGCACGAGCACAAACAAGTTACAGACAAAAAGACAGACAGAAAAGAGAATGAGAGGTGGGATATATACACTTTGGTCAAGAAGTGTCTGCTAAATGTAATGTAATGTAATGTAATATAGAGAAAGGGACATGGAGATATCTAGAGGGACAGAAACAGAGATAAAGAGGAAAAGAGAGAGAGAGAGAGAGAGAGAGAGAGAGAGAACAGACAAAACATAAGAGAAATTACTAAAAAGTGAAGCTATAAGAGAAACTGATAGAGGAGAGGGAAGGAGGTGCGTTATGTCTGAGTCCAGCATGCTGCTGCCACTAACTCTAAAGGAGGTGCGTCATGTCTGAGTCCAGCATGCTGCTGCCACTAACTCTAAAGGAGGTGCGTCATGTCTGTGTCCAGCATGCTGTTGCTGGCTGGCCTGGTGCTGCTCCTGCTGCTGCTGGTCTGGAGGAGGAGGGGACCACAGGGGCTTCTGCTGCCCCCAGGCCCCACTGGACTGCCCCTGCTGGGAAACCTGCCCCAAGTGAACAAGAGAGCGCCTTTTGAGACCTTCTTGAAGGTATTTCTTCTCAATTTGCCATTTGGTTGGATTGCACTTCCCATTTTTTCACATGATATGTAGCTAAAGTTTGTCTGAGCATTTAATTTGAATATTTCACATCAAGATGTACCATGCATTAGAAACAATTAAATCAAAATTGCAACTATATTTTCACTTAAAATCACTGAACCTTGTGTGTGTGTGTGTGTGTGTGTGTGTGTGTGTGTGTGTGTGTGTGTGTGTGTGTGTGTGTGTGTGTGTGTGTGTGTGTGTGTGCGTGCTTGTGTGTGCTCAGAGGTGGGGGTTGGTAGTGTTGTGTGTGTGTGCAGACTAACCTGATTGTGCTCCTCTGTACCCTATGTTTAAGCAGCATTTCTCTCTTCAATTGGACCTTAGTTTAATGATTGCTCTTAAATGATTTCCAAACATAAGTAACATAACCTGACCTAAGTCCTCCACTTAAAGGTGCAGTCAGGGATTTCAAGCCCATTCAATTTGTTATTACATTCAGTAATCATCTCCTCACGACCGTAGCTGCCATTTCCGTGAGTAAAAAAACCCGGTCTCTGTAGGCAGCCCAGGCTTCAAAAAATGAAATCAAACAAAATAGGGGCAGCCTGCCCCCTAAACAAAAACAAAACCCTGCATGGAATTTCTCTGAGAATACTGAAGGTAGGGGTGAGCTACCTCTGGCATGTTTAGTTTTGTCCTTGGTTAAAAAAAATATACTGTATGTTTTTTGTGCACAAAAGTGTTTTTGAATAAATTTATATATAAACATAAACACAAACAAACGTGAATTCCTGCGCAATCCCTGACTGCATCTTTAAATCTGTTGTATGTTAGTGTGTACTAACGCAGTAGTTTTCAAAGTGGGGGCTGGCGAGGGGGTGCCAGGGGGGCCTCAGCAAGTTGGAAAGAAAAATAAAAGCAACAAATAAATACATTTGAAAATGTTTAAATATACCCATTACTATGAGGGTTGTTATACAATGCTATTATAATAATTTGTCGCATATCTGAACATTATTTTCCATGATAATAACTGGGAATAATAGTAGAGTGATAGCTCTCATATAGCAGAAAGCCCCAAATGTAATTTTACACACTGTATGCTCCATCACAAAGTGCTTGTGGCTAAAATAATTATTAGGATTAGCTTAATGTATTTTTAAATTTGCCGTAGTATTGTTGATGGGTTTAATAACACATCAAGGGGTCCTTGGCCAGAACCTAGTGGTATTTGGGAACCCCTGTACTAACGCATACACGTTGCTCGTTCTCTTCCATCCCAGTGGAGTAAGCAATACGGCCCGGTCATGACTGTGCATCTGGGACCCTGGTGCATTGTGGTTCTGAGCGGGTACAAAGCGGTGAAAGAGGCGCTGGTGGACCAGGCAGATGAGTTCACAGATAGACCGCCAGTGCCGTTCTTTGACAGAGTGCAAAGGGGATATGGTGAGATCATACAGTAGCATGATTACCCCCCCCCCCCTTTATATTGTGAAATGAATGAATGAATAAATGAATGAATTAGCTTAATTAATGAATGAATGCCCTAAATATTTTCACATTATGCAATGCTGTTTATGTACACTGTAGAGGGACCCATTTAATGTTTGCTTACTGTACGTACCCCTCATTATATCATTAATTTCTGTCGTACATACTGTAAAAAATTAAGAAAGGAGTGTTCAACAATGATTTTGTTCAGGTCTGGCAATCAGTAACGGTGAGCGCTGGCGCCAGCTGAGACGCTTCACACTGAGCACGCTCAGAGACTTTGGGATGGGCCGCAAGAGGATGGAGCAGTGGACTCAGGAGGAGAGCCGACACCTGCTGGAGAGCCTGAGAGAAACCAAGTGTGAGTGTGTGTGTGTGTGTGTGTGTGTGTGTGTGTGTGTGTTTGTGAGTGTGTGTTTGTGTGTGTGTATCCATGCATTTGTGATTTTATTTTTGCATTGTTACATAAGAGAGTGGCAAGTGGACAGCATTTGCATTTGCTAAAAGTTCATTGCTGCACGCCTTTAGAATCAGCACTTCAGTCACTTGAACTCTCCCCCCAGCGACTCCGTTCAACCCAACATTCTTCTTGAGCCGCGCCACGGCTAACGTGATCTGTGCGCTTGTGTTCGGGGAGCGCTTCAGCTACGACGATGTCAACTTCCTGCGTCTACTGCAAATTATGCAGGCCGAACGACGCCTTGAGAGCAGTCCCTGGGGGCAGGTAGATAGATAGACTTCAATTTTGTACTAGCATGCAAGCAAGATTTGGTTTTGCAAAAGTCTCAGCCATTGTGAAAGCCTTTTGTTATTCTTACATTCTTGTCCCAGATGAGTTTTAAAAAGGCTTTAAAAAGGTTGGGGGGTATTACTGATGTATCAGAAAATGTTCTATCTCAGAAAAGTCAGCAGCCCACATCCTCAACATGTCTACTTTCCTCTCACACAACCTGCACAGCTGTACAACTTCTTTCCCAAGCTGATGGATCACCTCCCTGGGCCCCATCACACGGTCTTCAACCAGTTGGAGGAGCTTAAAGCCTTTATTACTGAGAAGATCAACCAGCATGAGGAGACTCTGAACCCAGACAACCCTCGAGACTACATCGACTGTTTCCTCATCCGAATCAACCAGGTCAGCTTCTAAGAACAAGTTGTCAGGGTATTTTTGACAGATATGTTGTTATTCTGGAGATTGTACAGTACATGCTAAAATAGATTGAACTTAATTTGAATGATTTTAAAGTACAAAGCCTGTCAACATGCCAAGTGTCTCAAGCATGATCTACTGTATCGCTCAGAGCTGACTCGTCAATGTTTTTGCTCTCTGTGTGAAATTAGCAAATTGATTTTGTCTTTTGATTTTTTTTTTAAAGTATATTTTTGGGCTTTTTATGCCTTTAATTAGAAAGAACGACAGGGAGCGAGAGGGAGAGAGAGTCGGGGCGGGAATCAAACCCGGGTCGCCGGCGTACGATGCAGGTGCCCCAGCCAGTTGCGCTACAGCTGGGGCTTTGTCTTTTCATTTTGGTTCAATTTTAGACCTCTTTTCCAATTATTCAAACTTGGGTCCATTATTATCTTTATGGTTATGGTATTTAGCAGACACATTTATCCAAAATAAGCTAAATATTAATCCAAAATAGACATTTACAGTTCTCATCTCTAGGTAGTCTCCCACATGTCTCAGTACCATAAAGGTATGCTGCAGTGAGTAAGGCAGCTGTGTTTCACTAATCATTACAGTACACACATTTCTAACATTTTGCTTTTGTCTATTTACCCATATACCAAGCCTAGGCCAAAAATGAAATACAAAGAGTTTGAGATTATATAAAAAAAGAAATAGCCTAAATATTAAGAACTAGTAGATTTTTTTTCACACCGACTCATGTTAATGGGCTTGCCTGCTAATAGGAGAAGGACCTGGCTGAATCTGAATTTATCTATGAAAACATGACAGCTACAGTCCTGGATCTCTTCATGGCTGGAACAGATTCCACCAGCTCCACCATCCGATACGCCTTCATGTTGCTTATAAAGCACCCAGATATTCAAGGTGGGAAAATGCACTTATTGCACTTGTATGCAAACACACACACACACACACAGAGAGAGAGGTAGATAGAGGGAAAGACACACACACACACACACAAACAAAGATATTATGAATACACACACATGTGTGAATGTATGCATCCAAGTTGAAGCAACACTATGCGGCTCTTGTACCTGAAAATAAACTTCAAACTAATTTTGATATATCCCCATCAGCGTCACTTTTCAACGAGTAGGGCAGTCTCATAGGCTTTCATTACTACCGCAGTACTTTGAAAATTGCCGAGCACATGCAGAAGGAGATTGAGTCAGTGCTTGGCCAACACAGAGCTCCACAAATGGAGGACAGGAAGTCCCTCCCGTACACCGACGCTGTCATCCATGAAGTTCAGCGCTACATGGACTTTGCACCCCTCGGTGTCCCCCACTATGCCACCAAGAACATCTCATTCAGAGACTACATCATTCCCAAGGTGGGTCGGCTCCTCAGTAGTACTTATTCATTTTATTTTGTATTATTGTATGATTATTATGTTGTTAAATCAACATTTAGTTAAGCTGTAACCATTAAATGATCAGTATTCTAATTGGACAATTGCACATGTACTGAGACAACAAAATCAGTCATCTTTGTAGGTCAATACATGACATTGAAAAAATCTGAAGGTTACACTTTACTTGACAGTATTGACATAAGAGTGATATGACACTGTCATGAACGTGTCATAAACAAGTCATAAATGTTTATGACATTATGCCAAAGAGTATAGTAACTTCTATACTCTTTGATTACGCTTGTTACTTTTTGACATTCGGTGTTGAGTTAGGGTTAGGGTTAAAGGTTAGGACTAGGGACCGTTCGTTATTTATAAATGGGTCACCAGAGGGATTTTGAGTGCTTCAATTAAAAGTTGCATGACCCTCCCCTGCCTGCCAGAAAATTTTCAACGACCCTCCAGCAGTCTTTTCAAAAAAGACATGACCCTCCCCGGCCAATCGTTAATCTTCCGCCCACGCTATAGAGCGCTATGAAGAACACATCGACTTAAACAATCGTTCTTAACTCACCCTCTGCTTTCTGATCTTACACATCACACTTCACCAAGATGGTGGCCATTTCAGTAGATTTACTCACTAACATTGTTGTGGAAACACAATACATGGAACTAAATGCACACTTCCTGCAACTGCATTAGCCTACTTAGAAACATTTACTCCTCTAGTAAGTATTCACATGGAAATAAAACAATAAAACATTGAGACCATTCAACAAAGCACACTGGGTAATAACAAATTCAACACATGAACTTGTTGCTATGGACTCGCCTCTAGGCTTCCTTCCTCTAGGCTTTGGCTTCACAAAGCTGAACATTATCCAAAAACTCAATTTCTCAGACGAGCGTCAATTTGGGAGCTTACACTCCTTTCCTTCTCAAATGACTTGAAAAGACCGTTTGCACAATTTCAAAAATAATCACAGGGACCGAAAAATACCTTAACATGCCAACTTTTTCGGGTTTTAGGCCTATCATTTTAACTTTTCCCCCGCTGTCTTGCCGTTTTAATATTTTCCCGTAGAATATCCCATATTACTTTAATACTCTCATAACATTAGTCCTGCATTCTGGCCTGTCTCTGTGTTGTCCTGTTGTAACCCCTTGCCCTTCCAGAGAAACAAATGTATTCAAATCATCGTTTTGCTTGCTTGAATGCGAACTCAGAGTGATGTTAACCTACAGTAAGCCTATTTAAGTTAACAACGTGGTTGTTGTGAGAGCACGATTCATTGGCGCTTGCAGTGTTCTGTATGTCTTATGTATGTCTACGTGCGCACCTGCCAGGCTAAGAGCCAAAGAAATCCCCCTGTATATTCACTCCAAGTTGGCCTACCATAACTTACCAACTCTAGCCTACACTGTAGACCATAAACTGGCTATTTATATGACCAATGTATTTGTATTCTGTATTCTGCTTTATGAAGCAGAATTACGACTGCTACTACTTGGAACGAACACATTTTTTTGTTGGCAGGAGAAATGACAGCGATTAACAAATTGCATTTGTTGCTGGTTACCAATAAATAGGGCCTACTATATATTTTTTTGCAAACAACAAAAACAGAAAGGATGGAGACAGCAAAGCTAGAGATGGGCAGGAACATGGTCAATTGGTAGAAATGCTTGTCAAAACGTTAGGCTGAATGAAGCACAAGTATGCTTTATAAGCATGCACACTGTTTAAAGTTAGGCTATGCGACACCGTAAACTACAAGTAAACCAAAGTTAGCTTTTTTAGGGCTGGATAAAGTTGACCAAATGGATATAGGCTGTTAAGCGTGAATAAAGTAGGCTACTTTGTTGCTCCAACCCTTCCAACGTTAACGGGGACGGATGTTTTCCGTATTTTGCGTGAGAAATCTCCCTTATTTTCATTGTTCAATGTTGACAGAGCTATGGAATGAAAGAGAACGTTATATGGCGACAGAAATCAACAATCAAACAATCCAGTTTGATTTTTTGCTGTTTTCATTAATACAAAAGATGGGTGACCCCCCCTCCTAGACAAACAAAAATAGGTGACCCTCCCCTCAACAAAGAATAAAAAGACATGACCCTCCCCTATTTTCCTCCGGTGACCCCTGTTTATAAATAAATCGAACGGTCCCTTAGGGTTAGGGGTTCATGTGTCATGACAGTGTCATGTCACTCTTATGATCGATACTGTCAAGTAAAGTGTTACCAATCTGAATCCTTCCTCAATCATAGCCTCTGACCTCTTTGTAGGGCACAATGATCATTCCCATGCTGCACTCTGTGCTCCGTGATGAGGACCAATGGGAGAACGCCTGGGCCTTTAATCCTGTGAACTTCCTGGACCTAAATGGCAACTTTAAGAAGAACCCAGCCTTCCTTCCCTTCTCTGCAGGTAGCTGGATGTGTGGATGAATGAAGCACAAGTATGCTTTATAAGCATGCACACTGTTTAAAGTTAGGCTATGCGACACCGTAAACTACAAGTAAACCAAAGTTAGCTTTTTTAGGGCTGGATAAAGTTGACCAAATGGATATAGGCTGTTAAGCGTGAATAAAGTAGGCTACTTTGTTGCTCCAACCCTTCCAACGTTAACGGGACGGATGTTTTCCCGTATTTTTAAGGAGAAATCTCCCTTATTTTCATTGTTCAATGTTGACAGAGCTATGGAATGAAAGAGAACGTTATATGGCGACAGAAATCAACAATCAAACAATCCAGTTTGATTTTTTGCTGTTTTCATTAATACAAAAGATGGGTGACCCCCCCTCCTAGACAAACAAAAATAGGTGACCCTCCCCTCAACAAAGAATAAAAAGACATGACCCTCCCCTATTTTCCTCCGGTGACCCCGTTTATAAATAACGAACGGTCCCTTAGGGTTAGGGTTCATGTGTCATGACAGTGTCATGTCACTCTTATGATCGATACTGTCAAGTAAAGTGTTACCAATCTGAATCCTTCCTCAATCATAGCCTCTGACCTCTTTGTAGGGCACAATGATCATTCCCATGCTGCACTCTGTGCTCCGTGATGAGGACCAATGGGAGAACGCCTGGGCCTTTAATCCTGTGAACTTCCTGGACCTAAATGGCAACTTTAAGAAGAACCCAGCCTTCCTTCCCTTCTCTGCAGGTAGGAAGAGCATATGCAACTCAGTAATAATCTTCTGCATCTGCAAATACTCTTCAAAGCTTCAAAATCTGCAGACTTTCTCTTAAAGAGATGTGCATGGTGAACCTTGGTTTGGTACACGTAAACCATTTTTGATCCGTATGAATGGCTGCTTTTAGCTTCATTTTCTCTAATAGGCTACAGCCATACAAAGCAACATCTCCTAACAGGATGCTCACGACTTTTGGCCTCACAGCTGTACTTTCAAACAGTCAGTTTAATGTTAATCTACATGTTACAGCAGGCATGCTACAGAACTTTCATAGTTAGCCTAGCCTAGCATGCTACAGATGTTTGAAGAGAGAGGAAATAACAATGAAATAACAAGTCTTGAATTGGTGAAAAATGAAAAGTGAGTTCTATACAATAAATGTCTGGCCTTTTTGGTAAATATGGAGTAATATGTGCTTTCTAAAATCAACTAAGAAATGTATTTGCTACAGTTTAGTATATTAAAGGTGCAGTCAGCGATTGTGCAGGAAGTTGCATTTGTATATGTTTGTATTTAAATTTATTAGCAGATGCTTTTATTCAAAACAAAGTACACTATATTTTAACCAAGGACCAAACGAAACATACCCGAGAGGTAGCTCATCCCTCCCTTTAGTATTCCTAGAGAAACTCCACACAAAGGGGACAGGCTGTCTCCACTTTGTTTCCAGTCTGTTTTTTTACAGTGTACTCACAGAATGGGAGTGGGCATGGGCATGATAATGGGCATAGAGTTGGCATGGGAGTGGGCATGGGAATGGCATGGGAGTGGCATGGGAACGGGCATGGACATGGCATGGGAGTGGGCATGGACATAGAGTGGGCATGGGAATGGCATAAGAATGGGAATGGGCAATGGGTGTGTAGGAGCACTGACTGCACCTTTAACCAACACAGTTTAAAATGTGCATTTCTAATAATAACCTGTCACTTTCCAATTGACTACCCTCTTCACTTGATTCTATATGAGTAGTATTGCTGCACTAACATGCCCTAGTCACACTGTGATTGTTCCCTTTTTACTTATTTACTTACTTTTTTGTTTACTTGAATGTTATGTTTGTCTGTGGACCTAAATTGGTAAAATATGTCTAGTCTTCACCGTGGGATAGTGAGAAACGTAATTTCGATCTCTTTGTATGTCTGGAACATGTGAAGAAATTGACAATAAAGCTGACTTTGACTTTGACTTTGACTTTTTTGTAAGTCGCTTTGGATAAAAGCATCAGCTACATCACTAAATGTAAATGCAAATTCAAATGATCACATGCAACATAACATAATGGACAAAATGTAACAAAAGTGAAGGGGTCTGAATGCAGAACATACAGAATGCACTGCATGTATGATAAGACAGTGACTCATTATGGTATTATAGTATGGCATTATAGTAAATGTACAAAGAAAAGACAACATCCTCAAAAATGTTTGTGGTGCAACACAGGTAACAGGTAAATCTGTTTGTGTCTCAGGTAAGCGTTCGTGTGTGGGAGAGTCACTAGCGCGGATGGAGCTCCTGCTCTTCCTGGTGTCCATAGTGCAGCATTTCCACCTCAGCACCCCTGGAGGACCGTCCAGTCTGGACATAAAGCCTGAGTTCAGCAGCTTTGTCAAAGTCCCTGCTCAGTACCAGCTCGTTGTCACCCCCCGCTGATTGACATTGGTACTGCATGTCTAAAAGAAAATTTCAGTGATCTCCACTGAAACTGAGCTTTTTTAGTGTAAGACTAAGCCTAATCTACATACAGGAAACTGGCCCATAATCTAACCCCTAACATGTCACCACACTATAACGAACTCTAGAAATACATAGGATTTATATTTAACAAACATTGCATAATGCTTAGGCCTACATCTGACTCATACACTGAAATACTATAATGACATTATATTAAAGGACATCAGTTGGATTTGTTGTTCTGGCTCCTGTGCATGTTGTGTTTTTATGCATTTGATGACAATTTATAAGTCCCAGTCATGTAAAGATATACTCTGTACATAATGGTACACATGGTATGTTGAGTGCATAGAAATATTGGGGGGTTGTTTATGCCTTCAAAGTTCATATCAGTATAATGACGCATTTAAGACAATAGTGACTTGGGAAGCCAAAGTAAGTTCCAATTTCGAAAAATGTGTTCACTTAATCAACTCAGAAAACAATAAAGATGTTAACAGCGAGATCTGTCTTCTCACCTGAATGGCCTTTGAAGTATGTTAACCTTACATTAGTCTCCCTGTTACTGTGAACCATGTCAAATGCTGATAGCATGTGCTTAGCATGTAATTTCATGACTTGTCACTGTCATAATTGATGACTGACTAAATTTAGTCGTGTTAGACTGTACAATATATGATTAGACCTTATCAAAGGCTATCCAATATGCCACACAGCTTTTTGAGCAGGCCATGGTTCTGTCCAAACTGGACTATTACATATTTAGCTATCTGCTGGGTAGTAAGACCATTGCAGATTGAAAATGTAGCGGCAGGTCTGGTCTTTAATCAGTCAAAGGAAACATGTTGCCCCTGGATGTGTAGTTAGTACCCGTAATTTCCCAACTATTAGCCGCGACTTATACATTGATTTTGCAAAATGTCTTTAGCTATGAGGTTAATACATGGGGGCAGTTACTATGGTATTAATATGGTTTTGTTTATTTTTAGCTTACATAAAACACTGTCCTGCGGCTTTTGTACAATGCGGCTATTACACAGGAAATTACTGTAGAATGATTAACCAATTTATTTTTGTTGTAGAGATCGTTTTTGGATTTTCAAAAAACCTTTAAAGACTCATCCGTTTACCTTGTATCTAACTAAATCATTTTACTCAGTCATTTGTAGTCTACATGTTCATGGTTATTGTTATTATGACGATTTGCTATTGTTAGTAGCATCTTTTAATGTAGGCTATTATGACAACTTTAAACTATTATTTTATTAATGATTATGATGTTTGTTGTTATAATTATAAATTGTTGTGGACCAAAGCATGTTTCAAATGTATATACCTACCCTCCTATTGTCATGATTTGAGGAGTGTGTGGTAGGAGGAGGCTTCAGTTTCTTATATCTTTTTTAGTGTTTGGCCCAACGTATGAGACATCAAGGAAGAAAAAGGCCGCACTTTGCATACCAACGTGTGTATTGCACAGCAGGCACGTTTCGGCTTAACTTTAGCGCCTTCCTTAGTGTGCTCCCAAATTATTTGAGGAGTAACCTGAAGAGTGTCATTACACTTTTGACCATGTGGGGTCCTCAGCCTCCTTGTCTATGTTTCTAGTCACATTGTAGTTTTATGGTTTTACCTGTGCCTGCCTGGCATGACAGTTTATTTGTTTCTGAGTTATTTTTATTGTATCTATTTTTTGCTGTTATTTGACCTACATATTGCTTGTTTGGATCATGCTTTTTTTCCTACAAGATTTCAGACTGGTCTGTCTCTCTTTACTGCCTGCTAGATTTTTTACCTTTGTGGAGTTTGCTCACCACAGACTCAGTTTGATGCAGATCACATGTGCCACTACCATCCCAATATCCCCTAAAGTCCCTTGGCTTTCAACCTCAAATAAAGCTGATGATCTCAACCTCACATAATCCTCAGCGTTTCACAAAGCATCAGTGGTGGAATGTAACGAAGTACAAATACTTCGTTACTGTACTTAAGTAAATTTTCCACGTATTTGTACTTTACTTAAGTAAAATTTATAGTGCATACTTTTGACTTTTACTTCGTTACATTTTACAGCAATTATCTGTACTTTTACTCCGCTACATTTCTACAACACCATCGTTCCTTTTTACGATACATTTTATGATCAGTTTTTTTTCTCTCTGACAAACACGTTTGTTTTACCGGGGGGTTGCTACCAAAGATTCTGGAGCGCTACGTGCATTCTTAGAAACATAAGCTTCTAGTCTAGACCAGGCAAAGCGTGAGCTTGTAGCCATCTGCATTCGGTAGGCTATATTCACCAGACCCATGGCTACACTGTACATGCAACTGTGTTCTGTGCCTTTCTCTGTCTGTTATCTGCAGCGTTAGGGCCTCCTCTCCGATGAGATTGCTATCCGCGGATCAGCGAAGTTACAGGCTATGCCCATGCTTCTGTCACACGTCTGATCATTTGCGGCACAAATGAATGGTAGACTATTAATGAACCGGTGGCCGGAAAAAACGTAACATTTTCCAGATTAGGAAATATTCCTTAATTGTGTGTGATTAAATAAAGATGCATAGCCTACAATTGGGGGGTAGTAACGTGAGCGCTCATTCAATGTCTATGCGTCTGCGCAAGTGAAACTGAACTTAATCATAAAGACACCTTTCTCAGCAACGTTTCTGTTCAATCAGCATAATTGGCATTACGATCCACCCGACGTTTCCCTTGTCTACCCCGTTAAACTTCAGGCTCTCGTGTTTTGCTGAATGATATTACTCAGCAGATCACCCTAGTAGATAACCAGAATTACAGTCTCTAGAATTGTAGGTCAGTATGTAAACTGCGCCACAGATGGTAAGCACAATTGCATTAACTTAAAACTATCTAGTCGAGTATAACCTAAAACTAGCTTAATTAAAATGCCACAGCCCATACTGATTTTTCCTTTTAGAATATAGATATTAAGAGAATAAATCATTATGCAAATACTTTTACTTTTAATACTTAAAGTACATTTAAAAGCAGGTACTTTTTACTTTTACTTAAGTAGGGTTGTCATTGTGGTACTTTTACTTCTACTAAAGTAAATATTTCTCTGTGTATTTGTACTTTTACTTAAGTACTGAGTTTCAGTACTTCCTCCACCACTGCAAAGCATGTGTCAGGTTCACCAGAGAATCAAACCCAGGTCTCCAGTGTGAGATCTATCCTCTTCTCCACTATAGTTACCCTAGCCTATAGTTAGCCTACAGTAAGCATCTAGTTAGCATATAGTTAGCCTATAGTAAGCATATTAAGCCTATGTGCAGAGACTGGAGTCATAATCTGGAGTGGATCACAAAATGGGGAAACTTCAATGGAAAAAAAAACACAAGGTAGAGGTCAAAATCCAAAAGGCACTAAACCCATTTCTGCTCTGCTACTCCTACTCTGCTGCCATTATCAGCTCCTATTGACCCATGTCAACACTCAGTAGGACAGGAGGATGAGAGCAAATAGCAAGAGTCACAACAAGAGAAATACAGCTTAAGCCAGACAGAAAGGTATCGGAGGGAGAGATCAAACGACTAACGAGACAGGAAAAGAGAGAAAATCAAACAGAGCGACCACTGCACAGGTGTCCTAAAAGTGAAGTTTGTTGAGACCCTGTCAACAGCTGCCACTAACTCTAAAGGAGGTGCGTCATGTCTGTGTCCAGCATGCTGCTGCTGGCTGGTCTGGTGCTGCTCCTGCTGCTGCTGGTCTGGAGGAGGAGGGGACCACAGGGGCTTCTACTGCCCCCAGGCCCCACTGGACTGCCCCTGCTGGGAAACCTGCCCCAAGTGAACAAGAGAGCGCCCTTTGAGACCTTCTTGAAGGTGAGGTCCAGTTATTGCTAGTTCCTCTAGCTTATTAAAGGTGCTCTAAGCGATGCCACACGTTTTTTTTAGGCTAAAACATTTTATGCCATTTACAACAAAGCATCACCTCACCATCCGCTAGCTGCCTGTGTCCTGAATACACTTTAAAAAAACGCAATCTCTGTGGAAAGCCCAGGCTCCAAAAACGGCAAGAAAAACAACCTGGGCAAACCTAGCCCATAAAAACATAACAAACTGTTCCAGCAAATCACAGACGAGATGCGCGTTTAGGAGAGTTTCAATTGCACGGGAGGGAGGGGGAGGAAGTAGCGAGCTAGCTTTCTGTTTTGTTTGAAAGTCAACAGAAGTGACGTTACCCAGCATCGCTTAGAGCACCTTTAATGTACTGTGTAGTGATTTTTCAATATGTGCTGTATAAGAGAAAGTGAGAGACAGAGAGAAAGAGAGAGAGAATGTAGGTGAGTGAGTAAGAGTGTGTGGTTTTGAACATTAAGTACATTTGCAAGTTGTTGACCAAAACACAAGGTCAAGCATTATCACGGTGTGATTTCAGATATTTCTCTCTTGAGTATTTCTCTCTTGAGTTTTTCTTTACCTGCAAAGCAGACCATAAGACAAACATAGCTACAGTAATTACTTAAACATGCTATAATGTTCACAATGTCTAGCACTTAAACACTACTGTATTAGTCACAACAAATTCATAAGATTGCCCTGAAAACCTGTTTGTGTGTTGTCTTCCCATATCAGTGGAGCAAGCAGTATGGGCCCGTCATGACTGTGCGTCTCGGACCCCAGCGGATGGTGGTCCTCAGTGGGTACAAGGTAGTGAGGGAGGCGCTAGTGGACCAGTCAGATGACTTTGCAGGCAGGGCACAAGTCCCATTCATCGATAAGCTTTTCAAGGGGCATGGTGAGTGCTGAAAGTAACATGATTAGCCCCATTTTGAACGAACAAATGAATTAATGGATGAAAGAATAAATTTACCCATAGACAGAAATCTTCACAATATTTATTGCTGTTTACATACATTGCCAAGTGATCCATTCCATTTCAGTTTAGGTTCCTCTCATTGTGTCGTTAGTACTGCTGAGTATTTCTAGTACAGTAGTTCTGTTCTGATAGTTCTGAAGTACGCCGTATCCGATTATCATCATCAGGTCTGGCAATCAGTAACGGTGAGCGCTGGCGCCAGCTGAGACGCTTCACACTGAGCACGCTCAGAGACTTTGGGATGGGCCGCAAGAGGATGGAGCAGTGGACTCAGGAGGAGAGCCGACACCTGCTGGAGAGCCTGAGAGAAACCAAGTGTGAGTGTGTGTGTGTGTGTGTGTGTGTGTGTGTGTGTGTGTGTGTGTGTGTGTGTTTGTCAGTGTGTGTTTGTGAGTGTGTGTGTGTGTGTGTGTGTGTGTGTGTGTGTGGTTGTGTGTGTGTGTGTGTGTGTGTGTGTGTGTGTGTGTGTGTGTGTGTGTGTGTGTGTGTGTGTGTGTGTGTGTGTGTGTGTGTGTGTGTGTGTGTGTGTGTGTGTGTGTGTTTGTGTGTGTGTGTGTGTATGTTGTGTGTGTGTGTGTGTGTGTGTGTGTGTGTGTGTGTGTATGTGTCTCTATCTGTGTGACAAGTGTGAGTCCATGCATTTGTGGATTTTTAACTCTTGAACTCTCCTCCCAGCGACTCCGTTCGACCCAACATTCTTCCTGAGCCGCGCCGTGTCCAACGTGATCTGTGCTCTAGTGTTTGGACAGCGCTTCAGTTATGAAGACGTCAACTTCCTGCGTCTTCTGCGCATCATTGGAGCTACAATACGTTTTGCAAGCAGCCCCATGGGACAGGTAAAGGCACTACAACTGTTACTGCTACGCCTCCTCCTCCTCGTCCTACTATTACATCAATTACCTACTAGCACTATGTCTACTACAATAGTACTAGTATAGTAGTAGTAGTAGTAGTAGTAGTAGTTGTAGTGGTAGTAGTAGTTGTAGTGGTGGTGGTAGTAGTAGTAGTAGTAGTAGTAGTGGAAGTAGCAGTAGTAGTAGTAGTAGTAATAGTAGTAGTAGTTGTAGTGGTAGTAGTAGTTGTAGTGGTGGTGGTAGTAGTAGTAGTAGTAGTAGTAGTGGAAGTAGCAGTAGTAGTAGTAATAGTAGTAGTAGTTGTAGTGGTAGTAGTAGTTGTATTGGTGGTAGTAGCAGTAGTAGTAGTAATAGTAGTAGTAGTTGTAGTGGTAGTAGTAGTTGTATTGGTGGTAGTAATAGTAGTAGTAGTGGAAGTAGCAGTAGTAGTAATAGTAGTAGTAATAGTGGTAGTAGTTGTAGTGGTAATAGTCGTAGTTAAGACGGTTACATGAAATAAGATATATAAAAGCATTCAAAGCTGACATCTGTTTTAACCCTTTGAGCGTTCTCTCCAGGGCTTAGACCTTATAGAGTGTCCCAGTGACACCACTTCCATTTGCCTCCATGGGACCTATCTTTCAAAAAATTTTGAACGCCAGTCTATGGCGAAAAAGAAATGATTTTCTGGTCCCGGTTGACTTGTGCCTTGAATTACCCATATGATGTTTGTCAATTTTAAAGACAATTTTTCATGTAAAGACATTTGCAGTTTGTTTAAGTAACTATTGAATTACAACATTGTGAAAGATCGTGAATTCCAAATCGACTACAAACCCATCAGTCGCAATCAGTCGCTAGCTAGTGACGCGTTAGCTCATTCACAGCCACACTAGATTGTACAAGCATACCAGCAACAGATCTTAATTGGGCTTTCCTTGCAGATGAAAATACCATGAGTCAGAGGATTAAACACATCAGGTAAGTTGTATTAGTCCCATAGACTGTACATTAGATACTGTTAAGTGACATAGCAGGCAGCAAGATGCAACCGTTAACTAGCATAACAGCTAGCATGCTAATCTTATAGTTTCATTCGTTGGTGGCGTACATCGCTCGAGACGAGAGATGTAGTCCACCGGCGGATTCACACAAAAACCAACATAACTTTTGAAGTCTGTCGAACAACAGTACTTTCTTGGCGTGAAAAATTATCTTTTAAATTCACACAAATCATATGTGAAATTAGTTGGCACAATTCAAACTGGACCAAAAAATAATTGTTATCTCTCCATTAACTCCCGTTCATATTTTTTTGAAAGACAGGTCCCTTGTAGCGGAAGTAAAACGGAAGTCACTGGGACACTCTATAGAGGGGCATTGAGGTTCAGTCTGTGTACAAGTGTGCCTATTAGAGAGGTCAGCTCACCCAGTTTGCTCTCCTAATCATTCCCGCACAGCTGTACAACCTCTTCCCCAAGCTGATGGATCACCTCCCTGGGCCCCATCACAATGTCTTCAGGCAGATGGAGCAACTTAGGATCTTTATTATAGAGAAGATCCACCAGCATAAAGAGACTCTGGACCCAGACAACCCTCGAGACTACATCGACTGTTTTCTCATCAGACTCAACCAGGTCAGCTGATATGTTGTTATTCTGATGATGTGCTTGCTGTAGATTTAACTAGTTGTGTATTCCATGTGTTTAACCAAAAATCATCAGATATTTCCTGCCAACTAGACATATACTGATGGCAAAACTTTATAGGTAGACATCTGTACACGTTGTACATGTCTCAGTATCATAAACAATCTCGAGGAGCAGTCATTCACTAATCATTGCAGTACAGCTTTCTCAAATGTGGTCTATTTGCCCCTATGCCAAGCCTACATGGGCTAAAGAAGCATGGATATATTTTCATACATACATCAATACATTTGCCTGCTGTTAGGAGAAGGACCTGCCTGAATCTGAGTTCATCTATGATAACATGGTAGCTACCGCCCTGAATCTCTTCATGGCTGGTACCGAGTCCACCAGCAACACCATCCGATACGGCCTCATGTTGCTTATCAAGTACCCAGATATTCAAGGTGGGACTATGCACTTTTTTACACTTACATTTAAACACACACAGACACACACACACACACATGTTACATTACACACACACACACACACACACACACACACACACACACACACAGGTCTACAGTACATCAAAGTCAAAGTCAAAGTCAGCTTTATTGTCAATTTCTTCACATGTTCCAGACATACAAAGAGATCGAAATTACGTTTCTCACTATCCCACGGTGAAGACAAGACATATTTTACCAATTTAAGTCCACAGACAAACATAACATTCAAGTAAACAAAAAAGTAAGTAAATAAGTAAATAAGAGGGCACATATAATAATGAAAAAATAAGAGCAGCAAAATTTGGTTGAAATTGTGCATAGACAGTCAATAAAATACTAGTGCAAAGTCAGGCCAATAAAGGCTTGGGTAGTTCTGTTTGACCTAAGTAAGAAAAGAAAGTGGCATAGTGGTGCAAGTTATGTAAGAGCAGCAGAAGTGTTGTGTTTTCAGGACAACAACAACAAGTTGTAAAGTGTACAAGTGTGCAAGTGTGCAAGTGGAGTAGTGCAGGCCACATTGTGGGTCCAATGTCCAGGATGTTATGTAGCTGAGGGTGGAGAGGAGGGAGGGAGAGTTCAGCATCCTTACAGCTTGGTGTATGAAGCTGTTGGTGAGTCTGGTAGTGCGGGGCGCAGGCTTCTGTACCTCTTCCCAGAGGGCAGTAGATCAAACAGATTGTGGCGGGGTGACTTGCATCACTCACAATTTTGAGTAAATTATGGGTGTGGTGGGTGGTGTAAATGTCCTTCAGGGAGGGGTGAAGCACCAATAATCCTTCCAGCTGTATTCACTATGCGCTGCAGGGCTTTCCTGTTGTATTCAGTGCAGCTTCAGCCCACACAGCGATACAGCTGGAGAGGATGCTCTCAATGGTGCCTCGGTAGAATGTGGTCATGATGGCTGGTGGAGCACTTGCTCGCCTGAGTTTCCGCGGGGAAGTACAGGCGGCTGAGCTCTCTTAGCCAGTGATGCAGTGTTGGTGGTCAGGAGAGGTCTTCACTGATGTGCACCCCAGGAATTTGGTGCTGCTCGCTCTCTCCACCACAGCACCGTCGATGGTCAGTGGCAGGTGTTGGGTGTGACCTCTCCGGGAAGTCAACAACAATCTCTTTGGTCTTGCTGGCGTTCAGCAGGAGGTTGTTGTCCCTGCACCACGTGGTCAGATGGTCGACCTCCAACCTGTATTGAGTCTCGTTAAGCCCTTGGTGATGAGACCCACCAGAGAAGTTGTGTCGTCAGCAAATTTCACTATGTGATTGTTGCTGTAGGTTGCAGTGCAGTCATCGTCAGCAGGGTGAAGAGCAGCGGACTGAGCACACAGCCTTGGGGGCCCCTGTGCTCAGTGTGATGCTGCTTGAGGTATTGTTGCCAACATCGCATTACTACTTGAGGCCTCTGACAGAGGAAGTCCAGTAGCCAGTTGCAGAGGTAGGTACTGAGTCCCAGTTTGTCAAGTTTGCAGATGAGTTGTTGTGGTATTATGGTGTTGAATGCAGAACTGAAGTCTATAAACAGCAATCTCACATATGAGTCTCTTTTTTTCCAGGTGGGTGAGGGCTGGGTGGAGGGCAGAGCAGATTGCATCCTCTGTAGACCGCTTGGCTCGGTATGCAAACTGGAAGGGGTCCAGGGTGGGGGGGGGGGGAATGGATTTGCTATGTGACATGACAAGCCGCTCAAAGCACTTCATGATGATGGGTGTCAGTGCCACAGGGCGGTAGTCATTGAAGCAGGATGGACCAGTTTTCTTCGGCACAGGTATGATGGTGGCAGCTTTGAAACATGATGGGACGATGGCTTGGTTCAGGGAAGTGTTAAAGATGTCTGTGAAGACATCCTTAAGCTCCCCTGCAAAGTCCTTCAGCGCACGACCTGGGATGTTGTCTGGACCTGTTGCCTTACGGGTGTTGATAGCAGCAAGTGTCCTCTTCACGCTGTCGGCAGAGAGGCACAGGGGCTGCTTCAAAGCGAGCAAAGAAGCGGTTCAGGTTGTTGAGCAGAGGGATGTTGCCCTCACAGCTCTGTGGCGCGGGCTTGTAGTCCGTGAGGGTTGAGTAGCGATTGACATTGATGCGTAACATGCGTAACCTGCATAGTGTTGACTGAGATTTTATCGGGAGGGAGATTTAATCACAACTAAGTACTTCCCGCTGGCTACCGTTAAACATGCATCCAAATGGACTTACATGTGCACAGTCAGAGTTCAATGTTTCGATAGCTACTGAACTACTACTGCTGACCACTGAACAGTCAAATCAATGTCATTTTTGCAGAGCACATGCAGAAGGAGATTGACGGGTTGCTCGGCCAACAAGGCGTCCCACGAATGGAAGAGAGGAAGTCCCTCCCCTTTACTGATGCTGTCATTCATGAAGTTCAGCGCTGCATGGACTTTGCACCCCTCAGTGTCCCCCACTATGCCACCAAGACCATCTCATTCAGAGACTACATCATTCCTAAGGTGGGTGGATAGCTTTTTTGGTACTTTTTTTTTTTCACTCTGCATTATGGTGTCATTATCATTAGAATGTTATATAATTATATCATCAAGTTTTAATCATTGTATGGGTATTGGACCTTGGACTCCTGACACAGTACTTCCCCGCATATTAGCCACATTGCGTATCTGCCGCATGGCAGTGTTTTTTGCCAATTAAAGATAGAATTCTCCACCCATGTATTAGCTGCAGTGCCCAGTAGCCCAATGTGTGCTTTAATCAGTCCTTTAATCGGAGAGAGGGAAGGATGAAGAAAAGTAACTCCAATATTTAGCCCGCTCCTATTTATTAAAATCATAGATGAAATTTAGCTAAATCATTGTATAAACCTGTTAATAGCAGGGAAATTACGGTATAACAAAATCAATCACTTTCATAGGTCTATTATGCCATTGAAAAATTCAGAACTCTTAGGGTTTCCTCCCTGAATCATGGTTCATGACCTCTGACCCACCCCTTGTAGGACACAGTAATCATTCCCATGCTACACTCTGTGCTCCGGGACGAGGATTATTGGGAGGACGCCTGGGCCTTTAACCCAGAGCACTTCCTGGACCAAAATGGCAACTTCAAGAAGAACCCAGCCTTCCTTCCCTTCTCTGCAGGTAGGAAGGGCAACTATGCAACCCTAAAAACATCTTCTGCTACTGTTAAGACTCACAAATTGTGACATTTGTTGTTTGCTGTGTGATCAAAATGATCTTTATTACATCTCTAAATATGCTAAAATGTACTTCAAAGTAGCCTCTGGCTGTTTTATTTAACTTAAATGTGAAATCTGAGGTGAGTTTACACCAATGACTGCGTCTCTACACCAATGACTGTGTCAGTCCCACACCCATCACCACATACTTCAAATACTCTGATGACACTGCTGTACTTGCACTTCTCAATGACAATAACTCCATAACTCAACCTTCAAATCGCTACTCAACCCTCAGCTGCCTCCTCCTCCATCCAGCCTTAATGCGGATACCTTCGCCTCATTTTTTACAAACAAAGTGGCGGCAATCAGCAGTCAATTCTCTACATGCCCACTCAACGCATCTGACTCAGATACCGCACTCCTACAACCTCTAGGGACTGCTGGAACATCTTTTGCAGCATTCACGCCTCTCTCCGAGAGTGAAGTTTCTAGACTCCTGATATGCAGCCATCCTACCACATGCTCGCTGGACCCTATACCTACGAGCCTACCTCAGTCCATCAGCCCAACCATCGCACCAGCTATCACACATGTGATCAATGCCTCGCTAACCTCCGGCACATTTCCAACAGCATTCAAAATGGCCCGGGTAACACCGTTACTTAAGAAAGCTTCTCTCAACCCTGCTCAAGTCGAGAACTACCGCCCTGTCTCACACCTGCCTTTCCTATCCAAAGTCATTGAACGAGCAGTCTCCAAACAGGTCTCTGACTTCCTTTCACAGAACAACCTTCTGGATCCAAATCAGTCTGGGTTCACTCTACCGAAACGGCTCTGCTGTCTGTAACAGAAGCCTTAAAAGAAGCCAGGGCGACCGCTCGGTCATCAGTACTCATTCTGCTTGACTTATCGACTGCCTTTGACATGGTTAATCACCGCATCCTTCTCTCTATACTCGCTAACATGGGAATCTCCAGTTCTGCTCTCTCCTGGTTTGAATCCTACCTCACAGGCTCGTTTAACGTATCATGGCTTGGTCAGCTGTCTGCACCTCACCATCTCACCACAGGGGTCCCCCAGGGCTCAGTGCTAGGCCCCCTTCTCTTTGCTATCTACACCACCTCCTTGGGACAGATTATCCGTTCGCATGGCTTCTCATACCACTGCTATGCAGATGACACAGCTCTATCTGTCCTTTCTACCTGATGACCCCTTGGTTTCAGCACGGATCTCGGATTGCCTCTCAGACATAGCTACATGGATGAAGGCACACCACCTCCAGCTGAACCTCTCAAAGACTGAACTGCTGGTCCTCCCAGCTAAACCTACCATACACCACGACATCAACATCAAATTTGACTCCCTGCCTGTCACCTACCAGAACTGCAAGAAATCTAGGTGTTGTTCTCGACAACCAACTAAACTTCTCAGATCATGTTGCCTCAGTCGCCCGGTCATGCCGTTTCGCACTCTACAACATACAGTACGGAGAATCAGGACTTACTTGACTCAAGATGCTACCCAACTTCTGGTTCAGGCAATAGTCATCTCACGACTCAACTACTGCAACGTCCTCCTGACAGGTCTCCCAGCCTGCGCAGTGAAACCCCTTCAGATGATCCAGAACGTGGCGGCGCGCCTGGTCTACAACCAACCCAAAAGGGCAAATGTTACCCCGCTGCTCATCCAGCTTCACTGGCTACCTATGGTGGCCCGCATCAAATTCAAGGCTTTAACCCTTGCTTACAAAGTAGTCTCCGGTTCTGCTCCCACCTACTTGAATGCCCTCATACAGACATACGCTACCTCCAGACCGCTGCGCTCCTCAGACAAACGATGGCTAGCTCTACCACCGGTACGCTCAGGCCAATCCAAACTTTTCTCATCTGTTGTTCCTTGTTGGTGGAACACACTGCCAGTTCCTACAAGGGCAGGGACATCCCTCTCCATTTTCAAAAAACTCCTGAAGACCCAGCTCTTTAGAGAACATCTCCTCTCATAGCACCACTTACAACAAGTCTTGCTGATCCTAGCACTCACCAGCCGTCTTAAACTGACACGTAACTGTTAAAAACAGCACTCACTGATGCACTTATTCTTACTGTACTCGTACTATGTTGTAAGTTGCTTTGGCTAAAAAAGCGTCAGCCAAATGTAATGTAATGTAATGTAATATCTGCATACCAAGACTCCATTTCCCACCTCACACAATGGTGCACTGACAACTACCTTCAGCTTAACATCAGTAAAACCAAGGAACTTGTAATAACCAACACCAGAACACCATCTGACACAATCGACAACCCCACCTGCATCAACAACGACACCGTAGAAATAGTGGACTGTTTCAAATACCTTGGACTCACCCTGGACAATAAACTCAGCTTTGAGCAACACACCACTGACATACAAAAACGCAGTCAACAGAGACTCTATGCCATCTGTAAGCTCAGATCACTTTCTGTTGCCCCCTGTCACGGTCGGGTCTAGAACCCGGGCCATCGGAGTGGCAAACTGACTTTTAACCCACTAGGCCACTGAGACTAATGACTCAAGTGCAGAGCAGACAAAGTAAGATTAACTGAGTTTATTTCAGGTTTTAGACACAAAAGCTCAGAAGATCCAAAAAAAAGTCAAAAACAGTCCAAAAAGTTAAATCCAAAAACATCAATCCAAGGCGTAATCCAGAAAATCAAAGTCCAAGAGCCAAGCCAGGGTTCAGATAACAGGGTTCAGTCCGAGGGAGGAAAGGCAAACAAATCCAATAGGAGAATCCAAAGGAGATACCTTAAACAGTCCGGGTCAACACAGAGGTAAAGAATCCACAGGGCAAAAACTTCCACAAATTTCCACAAAGGCTTAGAGCTTGAGACACACAGGGTAATCACGAAGACTTAACAAAGACACAGACAAAGAGCAGGGTTTAAATACACTGACACAATGAGGAAATGAGACATGTGACCAGAGACAATGAGGAACACAGGTCAATTGGATAACAAGAGGATTGGGTAACAAGTGACTAGCTAGGGACAGAACAGAAGTTTTTGGCGACATCTAGTGGCCAAAATAGTTCATGCGTGACACTCCTCCTGTACAAAAGCATAGTCCAGCCCATACTCCTCTACTGCCTTCCCTGCTTTTTCAACATGCTAACTGCTGCCAACAGAAACAGACTCACACGCATCACTCATACCGCAAGCAATTGGCCTCCCCACCCCTAATTTATCAGACCTCAACAGCACACTCACCAAGAACAGAGCACGGACCATCGCTCATGACCCCACCCACCCCCTCAATCCCTTCTTCATTCTGCTTCCATCAAAACGCAGATACAGGGCTATGGGGTGGAAGCGAGTACGCTTCGGGAAAAGCTTTGTGCCCTCTGCAATATCAGCACTAAACAACAGATCACAGCGGTGACAGCTGTATATGTGCTGTTAACATCTACTGTATGTGGGTGGGGTATGTGGTGGCAGGGTGGTGGGTGGTGGGTGAAGAACCGTGACTGTGTGTATCTATGTATTTCATGTCTGTGAGGCTTGTATGGTATGTGAAAACAAATTTCCTATGTAAGGACAAATAAACTAACTAACTAGTTTAGATAGAAGTTAAACATGAAATGTATGTGTGATAAGACAGTGAGATTGCCATGAACACAGACAGAAAGGACAGCAACTAAAGGGTAATAATTGTAGGGCCTTTGGTGTTTACGTCACATACAACCACAATTGGTTGGTTTCAATCATGT
The DNA here is from genome assembly GCF_017589495.1 of Alosa alosa. Lineage (NCBI taxonomy): Eukaryota > Metazoa > Chordata > Actinopteri > Clupeiformes > Clupeidae > Alosa > Alosa alosa. Next base: position 21,602,853 of record NC_063203.1, on the reverse strand, counting down.
CCTTTCAATAATGAGTGTCAGTGCTTTGACTCAAAAAGAAAAAATACGGCGATTTTTCACTTGATCTCCTTGATTTCTCAAGGTCAGCGAGTACTGTCGGTACGAAGAAAACAATCGGTTTTACCTATGTAGCTCGAGTTGCTGCAACCACCAGCTAAAGCAGCCAAGCAGCTACAACCCTACACTCTGGGGGCATGAACATGGGGGCTTGTAAACATGCCCCCAGAGTGTAGCACCGTAGCTGCTAGGGTTGCCAACTTCCTCAACCCCAAATGAGGGACACTTCACTTCAAATGCGGGACAACGCCCCCCCAAAAAAAAAGATACATATGAAATTCAAATGCTAATAATGAAAAGTTATTTTGTTTTTATTTTATAAATTTCTTAAGAAATAGTACCAATTTGATGCTGTTTAACTGATTTACAAATGGTACGCTGCCACTTTAAGAGCATTGTCTACACGGTATTCAATATTCAATATAATATTCAATATTTTGCCAGCTCCATTCAAATATAGCCTATGGCTATTCCACAAACTCTAACATTGTTTGTGCCACATTTAGGCCTATAGCACCAAGATAAGTATATTAAGTTGGTATAAACAACCATCATTCCTGTGAAAATAGAAGCATGTAATGATGCTAGCTAGATATTTTCTGTTTGCAATTAAAAGTGAATTATGAACCTGGTAGCCACCTAGCTATCTGAGTGGAAAGTGTTGGCATAGCCTATCATGTGCTTCATGTCAATGCTTAGTTTTTATTTAAACGGAAACAAATTATTGAAGACTTCAAGACTCACCAATTCCATTACACTCAAAGACCACTCTTCATATTCTATCACAGTCCAAATCACAGTGCGTGCAGCCTATGTCAAAGTGCCCTCACATTTTATAAATGGTCAGTAGCATAGTGTGAACCGAATAATTCCGCAATTCATTGCATTGTTTTTGTTGTTCTCATGATTTCCTTTTAAAAGTTTCTTATATTAAAAAGGTGAAATCAATTACCAACAATGACAAGCCAGCTGGAAACTTCCACCCTCTCTCCCTCTCGTTCCCAATTAAAACGAGTAGGCCTAGCATAATGTTCAAGTTAGATCTGCATATGGAGACTGAGAGGACCCAAAAAGTATCATCCTTATGTAAGATGCTGTTGCTGCATTTTGACATTGTAATCGCTCTCTAAGAAGAGTGAAAAGCAGTTTGCAGTAAAGCTTCTCTGGCTAAATTGTGGTGCCCCATCTGTCCCTTGGTGCCGTTCGCACAGTGTGAGATGTGCGTGGTAGCGGCGGCACTGGACACTTTGTTCCAGGTGTGTTTACAATAGCCTACTATTGACAAGTTAACAAGGCCGATGAGCTGTGATTGAAAATCGGGAATGGAGCTGTCCCTAACGGGACAAATCAAAATCACCCAAAATACGGGATGTCCCGCACAATTCGGGACAGTTGGCAACCTTAGTAGCTGCCTAGAAGCTCCAACAGTTGGCTGCAGCAACTCAAGCTAGGTAAAACCGATTGTTTTAGTTTTTATTCGTACCCTACCACCAATAGTACTCGGTGACCTTGTGACATGGAGATCTATGTGAAAAATTGCTGGATTTCTCCTTTAAGTGAATATGTGGGTGAAACCTTGCCAAGCCTTGTTCCAACACAGCTCTGTTTGTTTCCCAGGTAAGCGGGCGTGTGTGGGAGAGTCACTAGCGCGGATGGAGCTTCTGCTCTTCCTGGTGTCCATAGTGCAGCATTTCCACCTCAGCACCCCTGGAGGACCGTCCAGTCTGGACATAAAGCCCGAGTTCAGCAGCTTTGTCAAAGTCCCTGCTCAGTATCAGCTCGTTGTCACCCCCCGCTGATTGACATTGGTACTGCATGCCAGTACTTAAAGGTAAACTACGGTATGCAGTATTGGCAATTTCCTTACTGTTTTCTTGGTTTTTGCTTCTTTTTGCTGGCTCTGTCATGACAAATGTCTGAGAAACTCCATTGCTACCTTTTTCTAGCCGGTGCCTGGCGTGTATGTGTATTTGAATGCAGTAAAGCAATTTGTTACACTCGTTATACTTCCTGACACTGAGGCCATCGGCCCGCCGGCCCACAGTTGCAAGGGTGGTTTTTCCGCTCACAGGCGCTAGGGGGAAGCGAGACGGCCACCATTCAACCCCAAAAAAGTCATATAACCATTCCAATGACTCTGAAGCTGTTAAATGAAGGTAAATTAAGCTAAAAAACTAGCATATTAAGCTAAAAAACCTGAATAGTGTACCTTGAAACCTGAAAAGTGCACACATGCAGACGCCTTACAGTAATATTGAAAGGAATAGTGGTAGTGTAGTGAGCTGGGATAGCATGCAGAAGCCTAAAAAGTCACTTTGGATTAAAGTGTCTGCTTAATCAATAAATGTAAATTAAAGGATTAACACCCAACTTTCTGGGAAAATAGCTTATTTGCCATTTAAATGAGAGGGTACATAGTATACCCTTTTCTTCTCTGTGCGTGCAATACCCCAGTTTGATACAGTTAACCCAGTATAGTATAATTTATTGGAATTGGGTTATTCTCGTTAGCCTATAACTTCCTTTTAGCCATGCTATCTATAGGCTAACTGGGAATAATGATTTTCATTTCTGTCCTCAAAAAACATTCACTGCACCTTTATGGGTTACTTAGGTGGAGGTGTGACATCTCAAGATTATGTATATTTGTTCACGAGAGTTTCCTTGACTACAGAAACATTCCCTCTATTGATTGCTCATACCTTAAGCATATCTATTACCTTAACTTTGGTGTCTGTTTCCGAGATCGCTGAAGGCAATACCACATGGCGCTGTGCGCCAATGGAATGAAAGGCCCATTGTGTGCCTCCGCCGCTCAGTAATATATGTGCAGGTCTCAGGTCTGCAACGTGATAGTGGAGGGCAAGGAGCAGTCATGTCAAGTGTCAGAAGGACCCTGCGGTATCGCCATACTTTCAAGAAGGTCTTTGATCGTAACATCAGTCACTCTAATGCAGTCTACCGTCCCACCTGTGACAGCTGAAGTCATTGTAACTTTATGACTCTCCACTAAAGTGATAGTATGTTACATGCAGGGAACAAAATAATGAGCTGTTAACCTGTAACAAAAAGACAATCTTGCATGAAGTCAGCTTTTATTTTATGAATGTGATGTGACTACATTGTAATCCTGGACCAATCCATTTTTTTACAAAAAAAAACAAACTTCAAAAAAAAATTTCTTCAAAAAAATAGTTGTCTTTTTGCTTTGTTCAGTGAAAGTGCATTTTGCTTTTGTTAATAATAAATGTCTGTCTCCTCATACATATTAGATGCCGGTGCCCACTGCCCACTAATTTATCCTTTGTGTCATGCTACCCCCTTACAGTAGGCACAGAGCTTGGTGGACCACCTGCAACCGTACTGTATAATTTTACTCTGATAATGAGACCCACTGAAAAATACAGCAGAATTGAACTACCAAACACACAATTAGCCTGTCACAAGTGGTACAACAATGCTCTGCACAGTTCATCTAGTCATGAATAGAACCAAAATGCTGTTCTAAGTCTTAAACTGCAACATCATACAAACACATACACTAGTTGCAAAGGGTACCAAAACACATCAAATTCAGTCAGAAAATCGAACCAAAGCACCCTGAACTACTTATTCAGTAATAACACATATCTAATACACACAGACAAGATGTGCCATTTGTCTTTAGGACTGGCATAGTTGTTGGCTGATAAAAACCCTTCTACTGTATGTTATTTTCTTTATTATGGTATGTGTTATTTTCTACATTGTGAGTTATTGCATTCATGTTATTTCCATTTTCCTGTCAGCAAGGACAGTGGTCCTCTACGTACACTACAGCCTTGTTAATGTTAGTGTAGCAGTAAACTCTCTGTAATGCAACACAAGCCCCCACTTAAGGCCATGGTTGCATCCTCCTGTACGTCAGTAGCTAAGTGCACTCACAGCACCAACGCACGCATCCAACCACTGAAATGTACACTCCTCTCCTCACTTTCTCTCCTCGAGGCTGTACAGCATAGAATGTCTCTTACAGTATCCTTCTCTCATCCCTTTCTCTCTCTCTCTCTGTCTCTCTCTCTTGTTTCATCTTGTGTTTAGATGTTGGGTAGGTGGTGGTCGTATTTGGGTTTGACCTGTTTCTTGTGCTCGGGTGCTGGCGAGACGTTACTCCCAGCAAGCTGCGGCAGGTACTGGGGCTGAGAGAGAGAGAGAGAGAGAGAGAGAGAGGTGAAAATAGAGAAAACGAGAGAGGAAAAAAGAAATTTGCTGAAGAAGTTCACTACTATGAAATTTGCTGAAGGAGATGTTCACTGCTACTTTAGGGCAGCCGTCGCCTACTGGTTAGCGCTTCGGACTTGTTACCGGAGGGTTGCTGGTTCGAACCCCGACCAGTAGGCACGGCTGAAGTGCCCTTGAGCAAGGCACCGCTCCCCGAGCGCCGCTGTTGTTGTTGCAGGCAGCTCACTGCGCCGGGATTAGTGTGTGTTCACTGTGTGCTGAGTGTGTTTCACTAATTCACGGATTGGGATAAATGCAGAGACCAAATTTCCCTCACGGGATCAAAAGAGTATATATACTTATACTTTATACTATACTTATGTTAGTTACTGTGACGTGACATTAGGCCACTGAGTAATACAAAGGACAATATACTGTTTACTCTGTTGTTTTTAATACTAGCTTGGGCAACACTTGACAGTTAATCCTAAGGCACCTGTAATCCTAATAAGGTAACTTTACAATTGTATTTGTGCATTTTGGAGGTAGAGGTACGTATAGAAAGAAAGAAAAGAAGAAAGGAAGAAAAAAAGAAAGAAAAGAAGAAAGGAAGAAAAAAAGAAAGAAAAGAAAGAAAGGAAGAAAAAAAGAAAGAAAAGAAAAAAGGAAGAAAAAAAAGAAAGAAAGTTGTGGCAGAGAACTATGGGACAGGCAGCGGCAGCAAGCAGCGGTGTCGTACCCCTGGTCCCCGGCGGCGGGAGCCCTTCTCGTGGCGTCTCCCTGTCCTCTCGCTGTCGCGCCCAACAGGTGCGGCCCCGTCCTCCTGGAAGTAGGGCAGCTCCAGCAGCTCCTCGCAGGACAATCTCAGAGACGGATCCATCACCAGACAGGACTGCCCACACACACACACACACACACAACTCACTCATTAAATGAAAGTGATTTGATCTTTATAACTCTTATAAACTCTTATAAAGTTTGTATATGACCGTTAACTCATTCGAATGTCACTCAGCAACCGTAGGATGACATCAGAAAAATGTGCAGTGGTCTCTTCATTTGTGCACACACACACACACACACACCAATGGGTTCTCACCTTCATAACAGTAAGGGCCTGAGGGGACACTCCCTGGAACCTCTTCTCCAGTGGCTCCTACAGACCAAACAAACAGCCTCATAAGCCTCCTTGACTACATGCTGCTCTTCAGAATTATACAGAATGTTTCGTTAAATGATACAGAATGTTCTATTGAATAATACAAATTGTCGGGGATTGTTTGAAAAATTGAGACTAGGCGTTATTTAAGCAACATAACATTGGCGAAAAGGATGGCTGATGCATGCTGATGCAAGCGTGCTATCCTACTGCACTTGCTGGGAGCGGAGGGGAACAGGATTTTCAACACGCTCGATGGTACTCTGGACACTTACAATGCTGTTATTACGGCTTTGACTGGACATTACAATGCTGTTATTACGGCTTTGACTGGACATTTTGTAAAGTCACAGAACATCCTCTGCTAGGCAGTTTGTAGCCGATTTAAAAGCCTTAGCACAGCACTGTATTTCGGCGTCATGAGGGATGAACTTATTCGAGACCAGTTCATTGAAAAAACGTCTAATCCCAGAGTCCAGGAGGAGTTGCTACTCAAAGATGCAACACTGTCACTTGATGATGGGGCTCAGGACTGCCCTGCTAGGGGCCAGACATGCAGACGCTGTCAGAAACCTAACCACTTTGCTAAATGGTGCCGGTCTGCTCCGGCTGACTACCCTGAACAGTCACATGACCCGGTGGTGCCAGTGCGCACCATAGGCCCCCACCCAGGGACCTTCTCCAGGTTCCCTGTATACCTGGATGGCTGCTGTGTCCCTCTTCTCCTCAACACTGGGGCCAAGGTGTCACTGCTGAATGTTGACACCTGTAACCTACTCTTCCCAAACAGACAGCTGCAGCCCCCATCCACTACTCTCTGTGGCTTCGGCCGCAGCAAAATTGACGTTGTCGGCCTACTTTACCTCCCAGTTCGTTACACCTCTACAACTCTGGACCGCTTCCCATTCCACATTACACGCCGCATCATGGGCCTTGACCTCTTTCTCAGCCTTGGTTTTATCCTACAGGACAACAACGGAACACGAATACTACAAGTGGGTTCCCCTTGGCAACAAAGCCGGCCTGAACTGTTCAATGGCCTTGGGTGCCTCACCTCATTCACACACAAACCACTCCTGGACAACAGCGTGCCTCCTGTGGTCCAGCCCCTTCGACGTGTTCCCCTGGCTCTGCGGGACGGCGTTACACAGGAGCTCCAACGCCTCCAGGCTGATGGCATCATAGAACCCATTGATGCCTCTCCGTGGGTGTCCAACCTCGTCATCGCCAGGAAGAAGTCAGGAGGACTGAGAGTCTGCGTCGACCTTCGCCTGGTCAACAAGGCAGTGATACCTGACAAGTACCCTCTCCCGACGACAGAAGAACTTACAACCCACTTCTACGGCTCCCGGTTCACTTCTACGGTTCTAAGTTGGGCTTACATCAGGGCTACCTACAAATCCCTCTGCACCCAGAGAGTCGGAACCTGACGGCTTTTATCACCCATACTGGCCTGTACCGCTATACGAGGATGCCTTTTGTGCTCAGTTCAGCGCCTAGCTGTTTCCAGAAGATCATGTCCACAATCCTCGCCAGCTGCCCCAGTACCGTGGCCTATTTGAACGATATTGTGGTACACGGGCCAGATGTTGACACGCACAACGCCCGCCTGGAACAGGTTTTTGACTCCCTCAGCCGCCACCATGTCACCTTGAACACTGAGAAGTGTACATTGATTTTGTCGGGTTCCGTTCCCACCCCCACGACAGCCTCACAACTGGCTTCGTTCTTGGGGATGACAGCCTACTACATGCGTTTCCTGCCTCAGTACTCCTCCGTCACGGCCCCCGCTGAGGATGCTGCTCAGACAGGATACTCCCTGGACCTGGACTTCTGAATGCCAGGCAGGTTTCGACGAACTGAAGCGTCTCCTCACCACGTCTCCGATTCTGGCACACTTCCAGCTGGACTGCCCCACATTCGTGACCTGTGATGCGTCTGCTGTGGCTCTGGGCGCCGTTCTGTCACAGCTCCATGACGGCGTGGAGAGGCCCATAGCCTTCGCCTCCCGGGCGCTCAGCCCCACCGAGCAGAAAAACTCAGTGGGTGAGAGGGAGGCCCTTGCCTGCATTTGGGCATGCAAGAGGTAGCGTTTGTACCTGTATGGACGGTCTTTTACCCTACGGACGGACCACCAGGCCCTGACAGCCCTGATGTCCACTTCAGGTGGAGGACACAGGCCCCTTCGCCTCCACAGATGGCCCGTCTTCAGCATGCTTCGTGACTACATCAGACATGGTTGGCCTGCCCGCGTTTCACCAGAACTGGAGCCATACTATTGAGTGAAGCATGAACTGTCATGCTGGGGTGAGGCCTGCATTGCTCGTGGCCTCTGTGCTGTCATCCCAGTGGCCCTCAGGGGTGTGTCTTGCAAATGGCACATCAGGGACACCTCGGCATCGTCAAAGCCAAACAAAGGTGCCGTGATGTTGTGTGGTGGCCTGCCATGGACCGTGACCTGGAGGGACTTATCCGCTCCTGTGCAGCGTGTCTCACCAGTGGGAAGACTGGGCCACCCACTTCAACTCCACTACAGCTAGTAGACTGGCCGTCTGCACCATGGGACCACTTGCAGCTTGATATCTGTGGTGAGCTGTACAATGTGCCACACCATCAGAGGTTCCTCGTGGTGGTCTACGACCTGCATTCCAAGTGGCCTGAGGTGGCTCCCATGGGTACGGTTACCTCTGCTGCTGTAGTCAACTTCCTCGACCAGCTGTTTTCCCGCTGAGGCTTGCCTCGTGCAATTACCACGGACAATGGTCCTTAGTTCCTGTCCTTGGAGTTCACCACCTTTCTCGCCAACAAGGATGTTACCCATATCCGAACCTATGTCTATCACCCCCCAAGCCAACAGGGGGTGGAACGATTCAACCAATCCCTGAAAAATGGACTGCGTGCTCACATGTCTGAGGGATACTCCCTGATAGCCGCACTGTCACAGACCCTTCTCCACTACAGAGCAACTGCCCACTCTACAACAGGGGTCTCCCCTGCCGCACTCATGCTGAAAAGAGAGCTTGTGCTTCCCCTGTCAAGACTTCGTCCACCAATGGCCGCGGGCCCACGACCATGCCCAGCAGCAGTCAAGTCTCACGTCAAGAGACAACGTCAAGAGACGTCAAGAGAGTTCCATGAAGCGGAGGTTCGATGAGAAGCACAAGGCTAAGTGACCTGCTATCGGAGTGTCAGACTGGGTCAGAGCCCGTCGGCCCCACAGAGCTAACAAGCTGTCATCATTCTGGTCGGCTCCGTACCAGGTAGGTGAGCGTGTTTGGTTTTCGTTTTCAGAGAAATAAACGAGTGAGTTTATGCATTGAAAAGTTGAGACTAGTCGTTATTTTAGCGACATAACAGGGGTACTGTGGCACTTCGGACTTGTAACCGGAGGGTTGCCGGTTCGAACCCCGACCAGTAGGAACGGCTGAAGTGCCCTTGAGCAAGGCACCTAACCCCTCACTGCTCCCCGAGTGCCGCTGTTGATGCAGGCAGCTCACTGCGCCGGGATTAGTGTGTGCTTCACTTGTGTGTTCACTGTGTGCTGAGTGTTTCACTAATTCACGGATTGGGATAAATGCAGAGACCAAATTTCCCTCGCGGGATCGAAATAGTATATATACTTACTTCCTGTCACTCTTCACTGTCCTATCAGAATAAAGGTAAAAGCCTAAAAATATATGTAAAATATATATATAAAAAAAAATACAATACAAATTGTAATGATGAATTGAATGGGTCATCCCAACCTTTCGGGGACCAATATTCTTCATAATGAGAACTGTATAATGGCAACCAAAAGATGAAAAGAATTAATGGCTGCCATTGGCAACAGGTCGCATCTTTCATACTGAAATGGAGGCTTGACTATGCATAAATGGACTACCTTTACAGAATAAAGATGTTAATTAATCTGAAACTTTTCTGCTTGAAAGACATTTGTACTTTAGACATGTGGTCCATCCAAACTATACCATTTCTTTTCCATGCTGAAACTGAGACAGAAGGCATTTAAATGAGCTACTGTTTGGGTTAGCATCAAATGTCAATTAAATCCCTGCCATCTGATCTGCCCAAACTCTCTCTCTTTCTCTCTCTCTGTCTCTCTCATGCACACACACACACACACACACACACACACACACACAAACACATGCACACGTAAGCATACAGCTCTATGGTGTTGAGCAGCATGCGTTACCATGGTATCCGGCTCTGGGATGCTGACTCCGCTGAAGAAGACATTGGAGCGGAACACCTGCTGGTGACGGGGGATCAGGTCACCTACAGGGGTAAAAAGGTCAGAGGTCAAAGGATTGCTTGTAGACTTTCAGTGAAAAAAATCACCGGCCATGAAGGCACTGACGAGTACACTGGCTAGTATCTTGAACTGTGCATAACTGCAAAACTCTTCCAATTCGGTTCCAATTCCAACAAATGGCACCAAGGCAATGATATAGCTTAAACTGGACACATTACTTTACATTACAATTACAGAAATTACCTTACACAGCTTTACACAACCTGAAGGTTGAGAAGCCCTTCTAAACAAGATTATTTTCTGTCTAATTTGTCAGACCCATTTCAGGCCAGAATCCTACACGGTCTATGGGAGGTGCTCCCCTTCCATCCTCTATTCTAGCTAATCAACACAGGAGCATGGAGGGGAGGGGAGTAATTTGGGTGGGATATTAGAACTTGAGCAACAAATCAATAAACTTTCACCAGAAGCTCAGATTGTAGCTTTAACCATAATATATATATATATATATATATATATATATATATATATATGATTATAATATGTCAAACCCATTCAAGCTGAGGAGGCCCAACATGTTACATTCCCTTCATTCAAGACAATCACACATGCTACATTGCTCCATTCAAGCTGAAGTCCTGCTACATGCTAAATTGCTCCATTCAAGCTGAAGTCCTGCTACATGCTACATTGCTCCATTCAAGCTTAAGCCCAACACACACGTGTAAAACTGTGTTGAGATCTCCACTGTACCCAGCGTGCGGCGGATGAGGTAGAGCTGGTCGACGTCGGAGCGCCCAGGCCAGAGCGGGTTCCCGTTGAGCAGCTCGGCGAAGACACAGCCCAGCGCCCACACGTCCACCGGCGGGCCGTACTGCGTGTCGCCAACCAGCAGCTCTGGCGAGCGGTACCAGCGTGTTGCCACGTAGTCCGTGTAGTCATCCCCAGGCCCCGCTGGTGCACACACACACACGCACACACACACACACACACACACACACACACACACACACACACAGGCAGACAGACAGATGAAGATTCTTGCACACACACACACACACAGATGAAGATTCTTGCACACACACACACACACACACTTGGACACAAACAAAGGGCCTCATTTCAGCGACACTCATGTGCATTGCACAGAGAGGATTACACGGCGACGTTGATGGATGGAGTACATGTTAGGCTTATGGTAACAATACACTGAAACCGTACGCACGGGCGAGGGAGGGGCATATACACAGAGAACTGGGGACCGTGACATCCTATACACAAACACACACACACAAACAAGCACACACACACACACAAAACACACACACACACACACACACACACACACACACACACACACACACACACACACACACACACAAGCACACACTACTCTGAATGTGGACAGGAGAGAGAGATATAACAAAGGGAAAGAGACTGAGTAATGAATGAGAGAGGAAAAGAAAACGGTAAAAGAGTGTGATGAATAAGTCATTGGTGACGTGGAGGTTAATGGTGTGTAAACGGAAGGGATGACAGAGGTAATGTAGTGTGTGTGATGTGGCGGGTGGGGGTCGGGGTGGAGGGCTAGTAATGAGGATTGTGTCATAGTCAGGTGTGTATGGAGGGGGGTGTTTATATGTGATATATACAGTATGTGACCCCATCTGGCAAAATGAGTCATAGTGACACAAAATTTAAAATTGAGATTTTGGTATCAATGCATGAACAGAGGTCAAATTCATATCTTGAATTGTTGTCAAGATTGTTGAATTATGGCCTCCTGCCAACTTTTTCCAATTGAAAAACTGAGAAAATTGCATTTGAAGTTACAGGTTACAGGCAGGTACAGCTATGATTTGCCCATTTGAATAATATTTTGTGTAACTTTACATTCATGTCTTGACTATGACTATGAAACCTCAGGAAATTCATTTTGAATGCCTCTTCTTTTATATAACGACAAAAAAGAAAAATCGATATATATTCAAAAACTGATATTTTCATGGTTTCTGAAGTAATCAGTCTGTATCTCAAAATTATCATGTACGACTTGTGACTCATTTCGTCAGATCAGGTCACATATGTTTTTTTGTGTGTGTGTGTGTGTGTGATGAGGTTGGTGTCATGCTCAGGTGACCCACTGAGGATGCGAGCGAAGCCGAAGTCACACAGCTTGATGACTCCAGTCTTGGTCAGCAGGATGTTCTCAGGCTTCACGTCCCGGTGGATGCACTGACACACGCACGCACGCACACACACACACACACACACCATCAACACACACAAGAACACACAAGTCAATGCACACAAAAAAACACACACAGAGAACAACAGTAGCATATTTAAACACACACAAATGGGTACACAAAAATGAAACAAATACATTTTGTCAACAAAACTGCAGTGCTCTTAAATGATACAGTAAACTCAAC
>NC_063203.1:21580744-21585744 GCF_017589495.1 Alosa alosa | reverse complement strand
TTATTCTCTCAAAACACTTAAAACATGCAGCAAAAGCAAATCTTGCCTTCAAACACTACAACTTGTTGCCAATTCAAAAACACTCTTTAATCAATCAATACACACTGGGCAACAAAATGCAAAATCTAGTTCTCAAAATGAGCATTTTTGCTATGTCTGTTCCATTACTTTCTAATTTTTCTGGTAGGCCTATCAGAAAAAAACTGTGAAAAGGCAAAATGTACTGAATAAAAAAATAATTTATTAATTCCTCCCAAGATGTAACTGCCATTGACATGTAAGACATACAGTAAATACCTAGTAAGATACAGTAAATATCATTGAACTACAACTTGTCATTTTTCATCGAAATAGACCTACAGTAAACACCTTTTGTACGGTTTTCTCCACCAAATAGGCAATACAGTACTTTGTCTAAATGTGCATTAGATCCATACTTGCAAATAGCAACACAGAACAGACATCTCTTATGTATAATGAATGATTGCTGATTGAAGAATTGTGCAAAGGAGTTTCACACAGGTGTATCAGAGATTCAGACTTATGCAAGGAATCTATACCACCTGTGAAAAGATGTTTTCCTTTTGTTTAGCATGGGAAAACCAATAGAGTTTGGGGCTTTTGAATGACACCTGTGTTAACTGTTTTGCAAAAGGGTGTGAGAAATGTGTGAACCCAATGAAAATGTGTGAACACATTCGCAAGAGATGACTTCTGCTGTGCAAAGAAAGTAGTCATGAAGACCAAGTGGGTTCTAGTTTACTTAAGCAGGTAAAAGCAATCAAGAAAAACTGTAACTGATTTCAGCGTTGCCCTTTCGAACCACAAGGTGGCGCGTGGGCTCCAGATGTTGTTGCCAGAATAAGTGGACAGTGGAGAGTGAAGTTGTTCTGCTGAACTTAATTATGGCCTCTACTAAAGTGCGGTATGTCTGGCATTACAGCTATTCATATTATTTAATCCACATTTGTAGGATGGGCTCGGGACGAAATCTGCTACTGTTTACTCGCACGGTAGAGTTCTTCACAGTAAACCTCTGTTATGGGGGATTTGCGATCTTAAGGGTCTGATTCATATTAATACGGGAATTATAAATGAACCCTCTAAAAGTCGAAATAGGGATGCACTTTGCAATTTAGGCCTACCAATACTTTCGTTGGTATTTGTCTGAACCCTCATGATAACCTATTGATTTTACACAAGTGAAATTGTGTGTGTGTGTCTATGTCTACTGTGTCTGTTATTGTGTCAAGTAGCCAGTAAGCAAATGCATGCCAAGCTGGTGATGAATACACTGGTGTCATGACTTTGTTTTTTCATTTGGTTTGTTTTTTTACACCATGTATAGCTGTTTTTGTGGGGTGCGTTTTGTGTGTGTGTGTGTGTGTGTGTGTGTGTGTTTAATCATTAGTTTATCTTGTGCCATGTCTTTGTGCGTTGTGGCTGATATTGATGTTCTTGTTTTGTGTGAGACAGAGAGACAAGTGGACTGTTGTTATATATGTTCACCCGTAGTCATACACACATGCATGTGTGTGTGTGTGTGTGTGTGTGTGTGTGTGTACGTGTGTACGTGTGTGTGTGTGTGTGTGTGTGTGTGTGTGTGTGTGTGTGTGTGTGTGTGTGTGTGTATGTGTGTAACAAGTGGTGTAACTAGTGTGTAACTTTTGTGCTTTAGGCTTCCTGATGTGGACACTAACACTGAACTCTCTCTTTCTCTTTCTCTCTCTCTCTCTTAACTTGCAGATGTTTTACACACTGAGAGAGACCGTTACCCTCATTTCCTGGGCGGAGAGCTCCCCACTCTATTAGAGAACTAACAGGAACCTGAAAAAAACAAAAGGAGAGAGAAAGAGTGAGAACAAGCATCTGTGTGTAAGTGAGTGAGAAAGAGAGAGAGAGAGAGAGAGAGATAAAGAGAGAGAGAGAGTTAAGGATAGAGAAAGGGAGAAGTTAGCAGAACAGGGTGCTCACACTAATCATTTTGTTACAGTCTTGTCAAGCTCTGACAAGCAGGGCAGAGGATTGGACTAGTAAGAAAAGAGTGAGTGCAGGGAGAGAGAGAGAGAGAGAGTGCAGGGAGAGAGAGAGAGAGAGCAGGGAGTCAGTGTGAACCACATGCCGATAGTGAACGAGAGAGAGAGGGAGAGAGAAAGAAGAGAGAGAGAGAGAGAGAGAGAGAGGGCAGACAAGAGGAGGTGTTCATGAGGAAACGCTGCAGAAGTCAAAGGGCATAAAAGCGGACACACGACCACAAGGAATCCAGGAAAGAGAGAGAGAGAGAGAAAGAGTACGAGAGAGATAGAGGGAGAGAGAGAGAAAAAGAAAGAGAGAGGGACCGCAACCCGATCCTTTTGGTGAACACGACGAGTTGAGAACACTTGTAGCTCCTTGCTCCTGCTGTTTCGCCACCACTGCTGCCGCACAACAGTTCACAGTCTTCACAGAGCGCCGGGGTCTGTCATCTTATTTACCTATCTATTTATTTGACTTTTATTTTTAAACAAGTTTTTCACCATTTATGTCATCCATCTCTTGGGAGCTCAGTCACAATCTTTGTGCGTGTGTCTGTTTGCTTCAGTATCTGTGTGTGTGTGTGTGTGTGTGAGTGTGTGTGTGTGTCTGTTCGTTGCATCACTTGAAGGCAGTCAGGGTGTTTTCCACAAGCCTCTCAGCACTGCTTTTGTTTCAGTTCCTGTCACATTACTTGTAAAAGTGTGTGTTTTGTGTGTGTGTGTGTGTGTGTGTGTGTGTGTGTGTGTTAACCTTAGGTATAGAGAAACAGCATGCTGGTAGTAGAGTGACTGCTTGCCTGGCTTACTGTACAAGGGACTGCTGCTGCTGAGCTGAGAGTTGTCGTGTTCTGTGTTTGTATCGATGTGTGTGTGTGTGTGTGAGGGGACTACCGTTTCTGGCAGCGGAGTGTGTGGGCAGCTCACCTCGTTCTCCAAAACAGAAGTAAGGACGTGAAGAGTCATTATGATGTTCCTGTGAAACGTTAGCTTTGGCGTTCTCATGTCCTCATAGGAAGTATTGCATGTTACACACAGCTACGACTTGTCTTCTTCCACTTAACACTTAGCAGACACACACACACACACAGCTTTTACACATATTTTGGTGTGTTTCCTCTGTTGGTTTGTGTTCTTCAAGCAGGACACCGATTTGATACGTAATACATCTTTCGCGTTGTGTATGAAGAGGCAAAGATTTTTTTTTATCCTTTTTTCGTCTGTTTGTTTCTTGAGGCTGAAGAGTCAGTGCGTTACTGTACGCCGCTATCTGATTAACGGCCGGTCCGCCTCGTGGGCTCTGGGGACCTTTATCACTCCGTCACAGGAAGCCAGAGGTCATCTGATCGGTCTTCAGAAGGAAGCCTAGGAGGGACCCGTCTCTGCTCTTTTCCTCTTTTGTTACGGCCCCTGAGAAACAGAAAGAGAGACAGAGTGAACCAGAGGGGGAGGGTAGACGTATATAGTACCGGACAGGTACCATAGGGGCTACACTTGGCTGATTGGAAGCAGGCAGTCTCAGAGCTGGGCTGTCAATCAGAGAGAGAACGAGAAAGAGAGAGAGAGAGAGAGAGCAGAGGGGGGTTTACACAGGAGGGGGTGAGAGATTGAGCATAGAGGGGAGAGGAAGAGTGAAGGGGACTGAACTGAGTTGGACAACACTTTGCTGAGCTGTGCAGAGTGGAGTCCATCTGAAGTGCTGCTCTGTCAGCTCTGCGCTGATTGCTGATTGCTGATTGTGTTTTATGTGTCCAGTGTTTCCTTGCTCCACTCTCTGCCTCACTGCTGCTGCTGCTGCTGCTGAGGTCCTTCTGCAGCTGGACAAGCTGAGCTGAGTGTTTTCTGGAGAGAGAGAAAAGAGAGAGAGAGAGAGAGAGAGAGAGAGGGCAAGCGACTCGGATCTTGTCCAGACCAGCGGAATCGTAACAAGCGCTGCAGTGTCTCGCTGCCAGGAGTTTAGACAGTTGTTGAAAGTGCGCACCGTGAGGGGACTAGAAAGCTAGGCAAACCTAGCCAACCTTCTGGGAGGTGTGTGTCTATGTGTGTGTGTGCGCAGTGGATGTGAGCAGCTACTGCCTCCAAGGAGCGTTCAAGTGTGTCGCACCTGGCTTAGTTTGTGTGTGGTTGTGTGTATGTTTGTGCGTCGGAGCTTTGAATCCCCCAGTGTAGCCTGGGAGTGTGAGCTTTTTTTAAATTTGATTTTTTGTTGTCGTTGCTTTTTTGTATTATTATTCTGAGTGGGAGGGAGTGTGTATGCTCACTCTGTTTCTCCACTCGCCACGTGTGTGTGTGGTGTGTGTGTGTGTGTGGGAGAGTCGCTGGAAAAGGGCTGCACTGTGAGGCGGGATTCCCCCCTCCTCCACCCTACCTCTGTCTGTCTACCCAGCACAGACGCTCCCCAGACAGAGCCAGCCGGCACGAGGCAAGCGCGCACCGCGACTAGGTGCTTTCCAAAGACAACAGCAGCAGCCTCAGCAGCAGTAGTGAACGAGACAGCCAGCCAGACAGACAGACAGACAGACAGACTGACAGACAGACAGACAGATAGTGACAGAGAGTTGTAGTGGCTTGTGTTGTTAAGAGACTTGCTGCTCTCAAAGGCAGCGACAAAGAAATAAACAAACAAACAAACAAACAAGGACCCTGATTGTTTCCCTTTCAGTGGACTCCAGTGAAGAAAACACCTTGCGTCACTCACACCCGCTCTCCGCCCAGGAGGGGACTTTTCTTGTCTACGGACGGCAGAGGAGAACCACAGAGGCGTGGGAATCGAAGGACGCAGGTACGGACCCAGGGATTGGAGAAGTTACCGGAAAAAGTCATCGCGGCATAACAAGCAAGGAGCCGGAGAGACGAGAGGAGCGAAAGGTGAAATAAAAGAAAAGGGAGGGGGAAAAAACAGCAGGACACCCAACATGGAAGCTCTTTGGCTAGCACTGGCCGTGGCCTTGTGCCTTGCGGGCACCGCCAGCGCCCTCTCCACCTGTA
>NC_063203.1:21473244-21555744 GCF_017589495.1 Alosa alosa | reverse complement strand
CACACCCATGGGTTGTCGCACGACCGTCTCTATGTAACCCCTGCTGCTACTGAGAACGAATATTAAAAGATGTTAAGAGTGATTCAACAAAAAAGAGAGGGAGTGCACATTTGCGGACATTTGCACTACCGTCTCCACTCTCCTCCATGAGGTTAAAGTGGACGCCCTAGTTTTTTGTTTAACCCTTAAAGGTGTTTGTTTTTTGAACATTCTGCAGAACAAGTTTCCGTTCTGCAACAATTCAAGGTTCTAAAATTCTATGTTGAATTCAATGAATCCAGAGCCCTAGAGAGAGATCTATTTATAAGGCTCTGAATAAACCCAGATGTTCTTTAGAACATTCATTTTCCAACATTCAGTACACCAGTATATCTTTTTGGGCTTCTTGTCTTTTATGGACAGAGGACAGTGAAGAGTGGCAGGAAGCAAGTGGGAGAGAGAGATGGGGTGGGATCAGGAAATGACCTGGTTTGGACTCGACCACGGGTCCCCATGGACACCTGGACCCAAGGTGGTACGGACACTGTAGCCTGTTGCACCACCGTGGCCCCCAACTTCCTAGTGTTTTTCATGAGTCCAGCTCTCTCTGTGTCATACCTCCTATCATACAAAAGCGGCAGACGTATCTATCTCTCTGCATTTCCTCCTTCATCTTCCCCTCATGTCCATCGCTATGATGACATCGCATTCTACATATATAGGATATATAAGATAGAACAGTTTCTACTCTTTTGAGAAGGCTGAAGGCTTTCCACACAAACGTGGAGTACATCTGTGGGATTTTTCCCCCCATTCATCCAGAAAAGCATTTGTTAGGTCAGTCACTGGTGTTGGAGGAGAATGCCTGGCTCGCAACCTTTATTTGTTCATCCCAAAGAGGTTCGAAGGGTTTAAGTCAGGACCAGTTGAATTTGTTCCACACCAAACTCACCCAACCATGTCTTTATGGACCTTGTGTTGTGCACCCTATGAGAGTCCCACGCTTGAATTCATTGAGCTCTTCAGAACGACTCATTCTTCACAAAAGTTTGTGAATGCAGACTGCATGACTAGGCACTTGGTTTTATACGCTTGGTTCTCAATGAAATGGGTCCCAATGAAGCACATGAATTCAGCAATTAAGTGGTTTACTTTGATACTTTTGTCCATATAGTGTACTCTCTCTCTCTGTCTCTCTCATTCTCTTGCTTTCTCTCTCTTTACTTTCTCACCCCCATTCCCCCTCTCTCTCTCTCTCTCTCTCTCCCTCTCTCTGTCTCTCCGGACTGTGGGGATTACTGCCGTGTGTCTCCAGAGGCCTGTGCTTTGGGAATGAGCAGAGCTGTGCAGGCCAGGACCCGCTTTAAGGCCCTCGGCTTAAAGCACTGACTGGATGGAAAATTAAACAGACACACATACACACACACACACACACACACACCAACAGACACATAGACACAAACACATACATACACTCATACACACACAGGTACACACACAAACATAGATGCACTCAAACACACACATATCCACGAACACTCACACACACACACACAAAATTGTGTAAACACACACACACACACACACACACACAAAATACAAATCCCACTAGGAGTGATTTACCTAAGCTGTACACAAAGCAAGGCAGTGTAAACGGGTGACAGTGATATGTGCAGTCTTGTTTCTGCCACAGTCATACAGTACAGACTCAATGGAAAGTTCCGGGGAGTTTTTTCTTTCTCCGCTCCCCCAACCCCCACCCCTATGCTCAGTGTGGCACGTGTACTCGCACCAATAAGCAAAACAACATCATGACTGCAAACATCATGAACAAGGTTTATTCTGCTGTTTAACGAGATGGCTTCAGCCAGCCTTTTTTTTTTTTTTTAAAGGCTCTCTGATGATGCCAAAGGCACAGAATGTGCTGTGTGTTGGCCTGGCAACAGGCTTTGTTTCCACACTATCCTTTGAAGCAAGAGGGCCGCGTTCCAGCCAAACCACGCCGTAAATGCAAAGCAGAGAGAGAGAAAGAATGAGTAAAGGAGAGCAAAAGAGAGTGAGAGGGAAATAGAGTGAAAGAGGGTAAAGGTGGGGTGTGGGGGGCAGGTGTAGATTGAACCCCTTCACCCGCCTGTTCTCTTCCCACCTGTTTCTCTGGTTGGCAAATAACCCAACAAAGCGCAGCAGTTGTTAAACGTCACATAAATCTCTCAGTGCACTGGTGCAGAAGCCCCCCAAGGCAGATAAGGCAGGGCTGTCCACCCTCACAAACACACTCACACACACACCCTCACAAACACACTCACTCACACACTCACACACACACACACACACACACACACACACACACACACACACACACACTATGTATCTGGATTGAGCCATTTCTCTAATCAGAGATGTATCTACCTTCTCAGCTGTGCACTAGAGCCTTGTGACACCTTGTCTCTCTGTCCTGGTTAATGTGGGTTTGCACTGCTCGGTGAAGGGTATGGTACATAGCTAGTGTACATACCTTGGGCAGATATCTTCAGTTGGTCATTTCTTGCACAGAAAACCCTACATCTCTGAGAACAGCAAAAAAATGTGAGCTTTGCATGTGAATGTGTGTGTGTTTGTGTGTGTGTGTGTGTGTGTGTGTGTCTGTGTGTCTGTGTCTAAACCAACTGACCCCAATTTGACGGGAGTAACGTCACCCTGAAGTTCACCTCCAACAGGTGTTGCTCTGGTCCCTCTTACACAAACCCCTCTCAGTGCCAAATATTGCCAAATCACGATGACTATCTATAACACCAAAAGCAGTCCCTCCAAATGATTCAGTCTTTCCATGATATCACCACCACAGTGGCAGAGTCGAACACGAAACAGCAATCCAAATGCATATCACTGACTGGAAACGTGTCAGAAAAATAGAATAATTCTTTGGCAGGATGGCACATGTCTAGTGGTGTAACCAGCACCACAGTGCCACAGTGTGCCAGCATACACAGATGCTCTAATAAACCTCGGGACCCCATACAGGCGGCAAGGGCGCGTGTTTAACTGTGTAATGCACTGCACATTTGCACTGCGGAGCCTTTACAAGCCAGGGGAACGGGTGGCTCGCCAACGAGTGAGAGAGCGAGTGAGCGAGCAAAGTAGCGGTCAGGTCATGCTGCTCCTTGTGGCGGAGGGTTGTGTAATCTGTCCTTATTTGAGTGGCTACGCCATCCACAATTGCTGTCCCCATAGATCGACAGCCACAGCGACTCATTAAAAGCCGAGAGGGCCTGGGAAGGCAGTTTGTGGAGCTCGGGTGGATTAGATGGGACTGCGGCGGTAATCACACAGGCCTCTTCTCTTTCTAATACACACGCGCAGGCAGACACACAAGCACGCGCCCACAGACACACACACACACACACACACACACACACACACATCCTCATAAGAAAACCAGCTGCTGCATAAACGACTGCCTCTCCAGGTGCTGTGCATGGCCTGTCGACTGAGTCACACAAACACACACACACACACACACACACACACACACACACACACACACACACACACACACACATACAGATACACATGTGTAGACAAAAGTACTGAATAGAATAGATCGTTCCATCTCACAGGCATTCACATGTGCCTATAAACCTCATACACCCACAAATGCACTCATATGCATATTAGATCATTCTTGATTAACGACAGACACACAAACTAACTTGTAAATCTCTATGAGCCACAGGCACACACACACATACTCACACACAAACAAATACACACTTTGCTGTGTCACATCCACAGGTCACACACCTGTGTGATGTACTATCATATTAAATACACGTAAAAGAACAAACACACACACATACAGAAAGGAAATGTAAGTGCGAGAGGATGAGAAGTGGTGGGTAGTGTGGAAAAGAGTAAGAAAGAAAGACATACTTTCTTAGCCTGGCTATCATCTGACTGATTCTCAAAAGAAAATTGGTCTGGGACTGCTTTGTTCACTTCCAATTTCCAAGGGGTGTAAATAGCAGTAATAAAAACAGTGGTACATTAAACTCCGAAACTTTTCAGAACACCCTTTTTGGTTACACTTTACTTGACAGTGGCAACATAAGAATGACATGACACTTTCATGAACGTGTCATAAACAAGTCATAAACGTTTATGCCAGTGAATGTCATTAGAACACGACACAGTAAACAGTAGGCCTACAAAACGACTTAACAGGTTAAAGCACGCTGTGACTGCAACAATACCATTCAAGTGAACACATAATGGCTGGCCACATATAATTTGTGTGTGTGTGTGTGTGTGTGCGTGTGCGGATCGCCAGGTTGGCACTGGCCAGGGTTTAATTCAGTGGGGTCCACCACGCCATCTCTCATCAGCTTCGGAGGATGCTTAAACCCTGGGTATTTTCCTGATTAGTCAAAGCAGCTGATGGATCTTTATGCAAAGTCATGCTGTCTCTCCCCTGATGTTCTCCCTGCTCTTGATTTGAGCTCAGCGTGCTCGGAGGAGTAGAAAAACACTATATAAATGCAGAGAAAGAAAGAAAGAACTAGAAAGAAAGAAAGAAAGGAAGGAAGGAAGGAAGGAAGAGAAAGAGAAATGAGGTGTGGTGTAGGTGCTGTGGTGTTTAAGCAAGGCTTTGGATGAACGTTGGGCCTCATCGTAAATTGACTAAGGAGGTAATTATCTCCAGTGTAGGACGCCCCAAAAAAATGTTTTTCGTTTACAGCAACCGCGGTAAACGCCAGTGGGAATGAACAACTCCCCTGAGACATTACCATTGTGTGTATGTGTGTGTGTGTGTGTGTGTGTGTGTGTGTGTGTGTGTGTGTGTGCATGCCTCCGTGTGTTCACGTGAGTGGTCACTGGAATACCACAATTCATTATACTGAGTTAATGTGTGTGTGTGTGTGTGTGTGTGTGTGTGTGTGTGTGTGCAGGGGCGCAGCTACCCATTTTTTGAGGGGTATGCAACAACAAATTGGCGCCCTCCCCCCAAAAAAAACACAAACAACTAAAGTAAAACAAAAGGCCAATAATGTATTACATATTATTATTTTTTAAGAAATTCTGCCGATTTGAACTTGAAGTATTGTAAAATGTCGCATTGTCACTGTAAGAGAGTCTAAACGGTTCTCATAACGTCCTTTTGCCAGCTGTTGCTCATAAAGGATAAGGCTGATCCAACTCTAGCCTTTGTTTGCGCCACATTGACAGCACAATATTAAGTTATTACAAGGAGTCTTCATTGTTAGGAAATGGAAACATGTAATGAGTTGTTGCTAGTGAGACATTTCTGTTTGCAGTTTGCCATTAAAAGTGTAGTATGAGCATGGTAACCACCTAGCTATCTGAATGGAATAGGCTATATTTCAATCGGCATATGCTTAGCAAACGCTAGTTAGTCTGGTAACATGAATAACATGAACATGAAACGTGTGCCTCCAAGCACAGACGTCACACTTTAAATCCTACCTGTTGCTTTTCACCATCCACTTATTTAACTACTGTCATACTGTCACTATTTAACCTTGACATGCCATCTCATTTTCCCTTTCTTTTTCTATTTTAGCCCCCGACAGCTTTTTTGCTTTATCCATCTTTTTCCATAGACGAAAACTCACTACTCGTACCTGCTCACTCAGCGCTCACGGCGCCCCCACTCCCTCTTCTATGTCAAAATTCTATGATAGAATCTTTTGAGATAGGGCGCCTACTCTAGGCTGTTATTGTTCTAAAATGTTATTTAACATTGAGGAAATGCAGAAATGATTTACAAACGTACAACAGTAGCTACATATAGAATATACCAAATATAGTATTATTATTATTATTATTACCATCGCTTTGGCGCCCCTATCGCCGCATATAACGCATACCCACTTTTTGCGCCACTGAGTGTGTGTCACATGAGTTTGAGAGGTCATTGAAGTATTACACTATGGAATCTATGGAATTAAATAGATTCAAAACATGGGTAAAGATGGCAGTTGTTTACAAGAGGGCTTTCTTCTGTGAAAGTTGAGTAAGGGGCCATTCTGAAGAGCTTTAGATTAATATCTGAACTCACAAAAGAGGAACTTGGTTACAAAAAGCCCCTTCCAATGAGAATGCTCTATGTTTTCCCTCACCTGCTCACCTACCCCTCTCTGTTCTTTTCCTTCACACCCTTTCTCCCTCCATCTCTCTCTCATTCTTTCTCTCTCTTCCTTTTCTTTTCTCTCTCTCTCAAAGACCCTCCTGTCCTGTCACACCTGCAGATGGAGCGCTGCTGATGGCTATCAGGGTGTGTTCAGCTGAGCGTGTCCTGTTTTGTCATCTCCCCGTGTGCTCTCCCGGCGACTGCGCTTTGAACACGCTCCCCTTTCTCTTCAGCACCTTAACACAGAGAGCTACGATAGGGGACGAGGGATTCATGGATTGGGATGGAGAGAGAGGAAGAAAGAAAGAAAGAAAGAAAGAAAGAAAGAAAGAAAGAAAAAAAAAAAGAATGAATGAAAGAAAGAAAGAAAGACAGAAAGAAAGAAAGAAAGAAAGAAAGAAAGAAAGAAAGAAAAATAAAAGAATGAATGAAAGAAAGAAAGAAAGACAGAAAGAAAGAAAGAAAGAAAAAAATAAAAGAATGAATGAAAGAAAGAAAGAAAGAAAGACAGAAAGAAAGAAAGAAAGAAAGAAAGAAAAAAAGAAAAAAAAATGAAAGAAAAAAAGAAAGAAAGAAAGAAAGAAAGGGTAGAATAGAATATATATTTATTTCAGCAATGCTTTACCGACAAAAATGCTCAGAAAGAGAGAGAAAGAAAAAGAAAGAAAGAGAGAGACACCAAGGAGAAACAGGCGTCCATGGAGCAGTGGAATTTAAAGAAGGATAAGAGAGAGAGAATGACACAAAGCGTCTGTGCTTTTCATGTTAAGCCAAAGTGTAAAGTAAAACAAATGAAATGAGAAAATAAGAGAAGAGGCAAACCCCCAGACCACACAAGGACTGTGGATGGATCACTTTACACGCCTGTTCTGTTTTAATAACACACATCAGCAAAGGCCTGTGGTCTGACCACAACAATGGCTTAACATCCCTATGGTATTGCAGGATTTTGGTACTACTGTCTTTGTAATGAACATCAGAGAGGCTCCTTTAAAGAGGATGAAAGGCCTGGGAGTGGGTGCCACTCATCTGACTTCAAAGGCCTCGCTGTAAATGCCGACACACTCTCTGAGTGATATCTGTGTATGACTCCCCGCTGTGAGTGATATATGTGAAATAAGTGTGTGTGTGTGTGTGTGTGTGTGCGTGCTCACGTCTCTGTGTATGTGTATGTGTTTGAGTTGTTCTCTCTCTCTGTCTCTCTTTCTCTGTATGTATGTGCGTTTTGAGTTTTTCCTCTCTCTCTCTCTCTCTCTTTCTCTCTCTCTCTGTTTGCGTATGACAAGTGAAAAGAGGATTAGTCAGGTTCAGGGCTAGTGGTGTCCTGAGTAAGAGGCTGTGGTTTTGGTCCATGTGTGGGGGGATGTGGGGCATGTGTAACCCAGGGTGTTGCTGTTCCTGTGTCTGATATTTTACCCTGCTTCACTTTGTTTACTGAGCATCCAAGCTATTTACAACAGCGTGGTGAGTCAGTGTGTGTGTCTGACTTCTGTTCAGCATGCGTTATAAAACACGTCGGACCTTGACTCATACTCCAGGACTGGGTGAGATAGGTCTGCTAAAAAAAGAACTAGTGCAATTATATCTGTGGAATGTCTCTCTCTCTTTCTCTTTCTCTCTCTTTCTCTTTCTCTCTCTCTCTCTTGTTCTCTCTCTCTTTCCCCTCTTTTACATGTAGCATTCCCTCCCTTCCTGCTTTCCATCCCCTTCCTCCCCACTGCTCTCTCTTCCTGTGCTCCTCTGACTGCAGTCTCTCGGACAGTGTGTTGTAAACGGTTATGATTCAGTGTCGCTGCTATAGACAAGACTGACTCTCTCTGTCTGTCTGACTGTGTCTGCTAAAAGACTCCCTGACCACCAGAGATGATGAGGGAACGACAGTGATTTCCCAGATCTGTAAAGCGACTCAATAACAACGCTTTAGACATATAATGTGTGTTCATGGTTACTATGAAGTGAAGACATCCAGCAACAATTTCTATTTCTGTCATTACTGGACTGGCTTAAAGGGCTCTCTACACTCTTAAAATGAATGTGTTGAAAACAACACAACTTGTGTTGTTTTTAACACATCTCTGTGTCCAGATAGGGACAACAAAGTTTGTGTTGTTTCTTTTTTTAATTTTTTACACAATATGTGTTGAAAATAACACAACTTGCATTAAAAAACACAACTTGCATTGTTTTTTAACTCTCTCTCTCTGTGTCCAGATAGGGACAACACATTTGTTTTAATAGTATACTTCTCTGTAAATTTCCATGGGAGAGAACCATAAATGCTACTACACACATGTAAACACTAGTGGGAACACGTAAGGGGAAACCTAATCAAGGGTCAGGCATAGTTAAATTAGATTCTGTTAAATTGTTAAATCAGTGTATATTTACAATATTACACTATTGTACATTTTGTAAAAAAACATGATGATATAAGGTGCCTCAGGATGGAGATGAGGTTATAAGCGGTAACATGACAGTTTTATCAACTGCTTTTTACAGCAGTTGGACACTTGATGAAAAGGGAAACCAAAACCTCTAGTGGTCATAAATACTCCTCCCACTGTTGTATGGGATAGTGTGCGTGGGTGGGGAAGGGTGAGTGGGTGGGGCTGGGGGGTTCAGGGGGTTCAGGAAATTCCCCTCGGCCTTGACTCTGCAACCTTCCCCCTCCCGCCCCTTTTCTCCCTCTCTCTATCTCTCCCTCCCCATCTCTCTCTCTTTCTTTTCTCTCTCTTTAACTCTAACTCTCTCTCTCTGTTTTTTCTCCCAATTCTTGTGACCTTTTGACTTGCAAAAGACCTGCTCTCCATATCACTCAATTACTCACTGTCTACACCCCCCCACTCTCTCTCTCTCACACACACACACACACACACACACACACACACACACACACACACAAACACACACACAGCATACACACACACACACTCAACCTTGTCAACTCACACACTCACTCACTCACTTACTAATTCACTCACTTATCCCACTCACTTAAACACCACCAGCGGCAGCAGCAGAGCAAACCTAATTAAGAGTGGTGTGACCAATCCTACAAATCATCCTGCCATCATCCAGTGACTAGGGAGAGTTTAAAGGGAGGTTTACCATCGGAATGAGATGATATTTATAGCAAGTGGCTAATGGGTGAGCTCCATCTGTGTGTAGGTGTAGTAGAGGGGCACGTCAGGGCCCATGCCTGTGTCCCAATGTACTGTCTGTCTTTGGGGACTTGGTTATTTCCAGTGGCTGACGTCGCTGGGATGGGAAAAGAAAACATGCTCTACAGGGGCATTCCAGAATTTGATATTCATATAGGAGAAATAGTCACTTTATTTCTGTTGGTTTGTAAAGGTGTGTGTGTGTGTGTGTGTGTGTGTGTTTTCGGTAGTGTAACAGGATAGCTCCCTTGGTGGGGCTGGACTGGAGATGGTTAGAATGGCCGCTCTGGTCTCCATTAGTGTGTTCTGTCACCGGGGCCGTCAGTGCTATTGATGGCTGGATGGAGGTCTCTTGGCTTTCACTCTCTCACTCACTTACACCCACCCACCCACACACACACACACACCCACCCACCCACACACACACACACCCCACACACACCCACCCACACACACACACACACACACACACACACACACACACACACACACACACACACACACACACACACACACACACACACACACCTCACTCACTCACACACACACACACACACACACACACACTCACTCATACACACACACTAGGCCTGCTGTCCTGCTCTCCCCTCTCCACTCAGGTCCCATTACAACATCCAGGAGAGACATGTGGACCCCTCAGCTCCCCAGTCCTCTCTTTTCACTCCTTACGTTTTTCCTTTCTGCTCTCTCTCTCTCTCTCTCTCTCTCTCTCTCTCTCTCTCTCTCTCTCTCTCTCTATGCAAAAGATGGTAAGGGACCTTTTACAGCATGAAGCTGGTTAATCTCAAGATGTACTATGTGGATCTTATAGGTTGTCTATATTTAAAACATTACAATAAATACGTGTCAACCACCACCCCCACTGCCCCCCACCTCCTCTCACATACTCTCTGTGTCCTGCTAGCTTGCTGTGAATTCCCCACAGAGAAGCACATTCCTGTTCTTTCCCAGTCAGTTCTGTTTATGACACGCTTCGCTTTGAACTCCACTGACTAACATCCATGGATAGTCTGTGAAAGTTGGTGTGTGTGCGTGGGTGTGGGAGTATGTCCTGGGAGTGTGTGGAGTGTTGGATTATATTCCTTAGATGTCTGTTTGTGATTTTTTGTTTGTTTGTGTATGCCATTTGTGCAAGTGGACGTGTGTGAGAGAGCTCTGTGACAGGCATGGCTTTGATTGAGTTATCCAACCTGGGCAGGTAGTCGGAGAGAGAGGGCACACATCTGTGCCCCAGCTGTTTCACATCCACTGCTTGGGGGTATCATCTGGAGCTGGAGAATTACAGGAGAGGGAGAGAGAGAGAGGCCTGAATGGGAGAGAAAGCTATGAGTCATCAAAGGTCCAGAGGTGCAAGTGTTTGAGAACTGTGAGAGAGAGAGAGAGAGAGAGAGAGAAAGAGAGAGAGACAGAGAATGAGTGTGTGAGAGAGAGGGAGTGTGATAGAGAGAGAGAGAGAGAGAGAGATAGAGATGAGAGAGACAAGTGTTGAGTGCTGAAAAGAACAAAAAAAATATATAAATGGCCTTTCTAATTAAAGCTTGTCAGTGAACAGAGGGAGAAAAAAAGAGTGATGAGGGAAAGGAGGGAGGAGGGATAGGGGAGGTCAGAAGAGGCTGAGTCATTTCTGACGCCCACTTCCTGTGATGAGGGCATTTCGGGAGGGGGAGGTGAGAGAGAGGGGGAAAGGGGGAGGATGGGGGGCAGAGAGACATTATTTGTTTATGCATTGTCTTGTCCGTCCCCACCTCCCCCACATCTCTCAAATCCACAAACACAGATAAACACAGATAAACACACGCATGCACAAACACACGCATGCACAAACACACACGTGCATATGCCCTCTCTCTCTCTCTCTCACACACACACACACACATATACAAAGAAACACACACACACACACACACACACACACACACACACACACACACACACACACACACACACACACACACACACACAAAGAAACACACAAAGACAACACACACACACGCACACACACACACTTAAGACAGGAAAGTGAAAGAACAGGACGGAAAGGGAGAGCGACGACTAAGTGAACCCAGATCTCTGTGCGGTGCACTAATTCAAGCCAGCTCCAGCAAGCCACTCATCATCCAGCTCCAGCAAACAGAGCCTTGTCCAGCCCTGAAGCCCTCTGCATCTTGCCTCTCCAAGCATTCTTCCCAGGGATGGCTCACAAGAGACCAGACCAATGCACTGGCAACAACAGCCCATCGTGCACCACATAATGGGATTCACATCTTGGGTGGGGGGTATTTATGTAACAAGCGTCCTTCACTTGGGGGCTCACATTTGGAAGCTATAATTTTGGCATTGCTCAATGGCCTGCAACATTTCATGAGAGACAGAATAGACTTTGTGGCTGATATTTTGGCTCACGCAAGTGGGAGATGATACCAGAGGCCTGAGCCAGTTTCTTTCTTTGGGCGCAAACAGAAACATGGGAGGGGGGACTCCTGCCCTGAGCCAACTCCTGGCGACTAGGCAAGTCAATGATACACACCATGCAGAGGCTGAGAGAGGCGGTCCTCAACAGGAGAGGGGGCAGTGATGCTGAGACCTGCATGCCCGAGATGCTGACTGAGGCTCAGCTGGAGATCGTTTCCATTGGGGAATCATCGCCACCACTTCTTCCGTGGAAGTAACATGGAACCTTTTCTGTCATTGTGGGGGAAATGTTTTCCTACAGGCCAAACAGAATTCTTGGAAATTATAAAATGCTGCCTGGTTGGGGAGTCAAGAATGCTTGGCCATGTTAGCATAGGGAGTGTGTTCAATGAAAGATCACAGTTATATACTGCACTCACTTAAAACTGAATGTGTTGAAAATAATACAACTTGTGTTGTATTTAACACATTTCGATGTCCAGATAGGGACAACACAGTTTGTGCTGTTTCTAACACATTTGTTTTAAAAGTGTACCAGTGCCATTCAATCTTAACATTACAGTAGACCTATGATAAACAGATGAGTTTCTCTACTTTAATGCTTCTGTCAACTCTGACATCACACTTCAAAACAAAACACACAGGCCGAAACAGAAACACTCTGGCCAAAATAATGTTTATAAACAGGTTTAACAGCTTAAAATAACACAATTTTGTTTTAGCCTTGATTTTTGCTGTCTGTGCCATATCTTAATACCTTACATTATTGCTGTATGTTTAAAAAGACAAATAAGCATATCACAGCTTGAATTGTATTACGTAATTCCTCTCAAGATGTAATTGTCATTGACGTAAGACGTACAGCAAGCACCTAGACAAGAAATTGAACCACAACTTGTCAATTTCCATTAAAATAGACCTGCAGTAAGCACCTGCATGGAGTTGTAAGCATTTTTACTGCCTTATTCACCAACTAGCTGATACAGTAGTTTATCTAACTGTGCCTTTGGCCTCCGATTCATACACAGAACAAAGGTGTCTCTTGTGGATAAATATCCAAGCAATATCTATTAGCTGTGAAGATGTTTTTTATTTGTTCAACAAAGTTGATCCAAGAGTCTTTCTATGTGTGTAAAAAGTGTGTACAAAATGTGTTAAAACATAGTTTTAACATATTTTTAAGCGATGGCTTCTGCTGTGCTAAGAAAGTGAAGATGAAGATTAAGTGGATCCCAGTTTAATAAAATGCATTTTTGCAATCTAGAAACATTTTAATAGTTTGTGGGGTTTCTGGCTCCTTTTGTGACTTTTCTTAAATTACTGAAATTCCTCTCTTATCTGATGAAGACTGCACACAGTTTAGCAAGATATCCAAGTCCAGGGTTTAAAAGTTGAACTCTGTTAATCATGATGACACTTGATGAAGTATAGTGTAGCATGTCTAATACCTGCGTAGACAATTCCTGTATAAATGACTCAATTGAAGCTCGGAAAAGTGCCTGCACAGAATGTGTGTGTATGTATGTGTGCTATGTGTGTGGTAATCAGTGAACATCGCACCCCTAAAAATGGACACTCCCTAAGTCCTTTTTCTCAGGCCACCCAGTGGACAGGAAGTGAAGTCATCATTACAGTGCGAAACACGAGAATGATGGCCCATGCGTGTGCGAGGTGGGAGGTCGGTTTCATCGTGCGTAGATTCACAAGTGTGTGTGAGGGGCTGAGCTTGTAAGGAGTGATGGTGCGTGTGTGTGAGAGGTTTGGAGGCTGCCCCTAGGCTGTCTGGCCCATACGACCGCTATCCGAACCAAGCAGGAAGGACCCATTAGTGCGAGACACAGAGAGGAGGAAGCTTAGTTCCAGCACAACATCCTGGATGACCGTCTGTGTGTGCACAGCGGTTTATTTTGAGATGGCAAGCGAGCTAATGTGTGTTTGTGGACGCATCTTTGCTTTGTGCGTCACGCCCGGGCAAAAACTACAAGAGGAGCCTTTTATTTGTATGTGTGTGTGTGTGTGTGTGTGTGTGTGTGTGCATTGCGCACGTTAGTGGGATTATTTTTTTTTTCCTCGGGCCCATGTTTGCGCTAGTCTCCCTCGGCCTGAAATAAGTAGGTACATCCACCACTGGACACAACAGCCACTTGCGTCATGGATCTGTCCCTATTTTGTGACATGACCTTTTGACTGTCTGTCTGTCTGACTGACTGACTGACTGACTGCTTTTAGATCAAAAGTGAAAAATAAAACAAAACAAATAAATGCGCTGGTTTACACAGCAGGGCTTTTCCACTGGTTTCGCATGGAAGCATCCATACCCTTCGTGAGTGAACATAGTCATTAAGGCATCATCGTGTGGTATATGCTGTGCTGCCGGTGACTCAGAGTCCGTGTGTGTGTGTGTGTCCTGGTTGTGGGTGAGGTAGGCCATATGCGCCCTGCCACACGCCACTCACGGCCCATAAACGAGGGCCGAGCGCAGCCCGCTGTGTGAAAACAAATTAGCCACTGCCACGCTTGGCTACCGCGGCTACCGTTCGGAGCGGCAGCAAAACAACAACCACACACGCGGATGAAAGTGCTCGACAGCAGGCCCACAGCTGCTGTGCGGTGTCTGTTTTTCTGTCTTTCTTTCCTTCTCTTTCACTCATTTTTTTCTGGCTATTCTCTCGCTTTCTTACTACACTTGCACTTTCTCTCCTCTTCACTCCCCCTCTTTTGAAGGACGTTTCAATGTCATTCGAAATGCTGTTTATATTCTGCACTTCCTCTCTCTTTATTCCTGGACTTTCTTGCTCTTTCTCTCTATATTCCTGGACTTTCTTGCTCTTTCTCTCTATATTCCTGGACTTTCTTGCTCTTTCTCTCTTTATTCCTGGACTTTCTTGCTCTTTCTCTCTATATTCCTGGACTTTCTTGCTCTTTCTCTCTTTATTCCTGGACTTTCTTGCTCTTTCTCTCTCTTTCTCTCTGTCACTCTTTCTCTGCTTTTGCCTCCCTCTCTTTGGAAGGAGAGACAGTTCATTTACGGGCCTCATACAGTAACCACATGCGGGCCAACACATCACTGGCGCTGGGCGTGGGCTCTCAGAGGAAGCTGGACCTGGCACAAGAAGGAACTGCCCAGTAACAGAGAGAGAGAGAGAGAAGGAAAGAGAAAGAGAGAAGGAGAGATTGAAAGAGATGGATACACACAAACATCTGTGTCTGAATTGTGAGCAGTGGCCGAAGACGCGTACAAGAAAGAGGTCAATCTGCTGCCCCTCCTGGAGCAGAGCGCAGACAGGTCTATATTTGGAGAGGCTGTGTGTCACCATCCGAGGGAGGGAAGGTGTCATGCTGCGAACGAGAGGGCAGGGAAGGGCGTCCCCCCTCAATGCCTCAGTGGATGTGACAGGGTGGTGAGGGCTCCGTAACGGTGGCTGATGTCAAAGGGAAAAAATAAGAGTCGTCGTTTCCACGTGGCTACTGGCAGCACGCAGAAGCTCAGACCATGTTTTTATTTCTTCCTCAGGGCTATCCCGCATATCTTTAACAATCTGGCCCAAATCTGGGAGGCACATTACTTTGGGATTTTTTTCCTTGCAGTCTCTCTCTCTCTCTCTCTCTCTCTCCCCCGTTCCATTTCATCTGAGACACACGCAAACTAATTCTCAGACATGCGTCTATTTGGTAGAATTCCTCATTTCCTGTTTGGGGCGTGTGTCCAGCTCCTTGTTCTTCTGCCCAGCACACATCAAACAGGCCCCCTTCTCCAAGACAGAGAGAGCGGAGGACACAGACCATACCGGCACGAGGGCCCAGAGTTCATGAAAGACTAAGGAGAAGAAAAAAGGAAAAATAGAGAGAGAAAGAGAGAGAGAGAAAGAGAGACATGCTGAAAGAGGGTGTGAGAGGTAAAATACAGTCTGTCTTGGGGAGGTTGAGATAATACAGTCTATAGTGCTCTTGAGAGACTGGTGACTGATGACTTAGCATTAAGGGGAACAAGCTGGATGGAGAGAACAGGGGAGCGAAAAGGGGACGGGGGTAGAGTAAAGGAAGAATGTATGGAAGAGTAAATAGACAGAGAGGGAGAGAGGGAGAGGGAGAGAGGGAGAGAGGGAGGGAGTGAGAAAAGCAACAAGAGAAAGAGAAAAGGAGACAAAATGGGGAAAGGAAGAGACAAACATTGAAAAAGGGAGAGAGAATGAGAGAGAGGGAGAGAGAGAGAGAGAGAGGGAGAGAGAATGAGAGAGAGGGAGAGAGAGAGAGAGAGAGGGAGAGAGAATGAGAGAGGGAGAGAGAGAGAGAGAAAGAGAGAGAAAATTGGTTTTGAATTTCACAAAATCTTTATTACATCAAGTATATACATTACATATTTAAAATTACAGCTAACAATAAACAAAATCAGTAAACGAAAATAAATAGATAAATAAATAAATAAATAAAAATGTAGAATCCTCTTGTGGTGATTCACAAAGTGTAAAGAAGTTCATTATTAATTATGGAACATAATTCCCCATGTTGAGAGAGAGCGAGAGAGAGTGACAGTCAGAGGGAGAGAGAGAGAGAGTGACAGACAGAGGGAGTGAGAGAGAGAGCGAGAGAGAGTGACTGACAGAGGGAATGAGTATATGGGAGAGATCTTAAATATGGGTAACGGCGGGATGTGATTACTCTTGCATTTTTGATAGCCCCTCTGGCAGACGCTGGGACGGTGCTGGAGCCAGCCAGCTCAAACACAGTGGGGGAAAGAGCACTAAGCTCCCAGTAAAGACCGGGGCGAGGGCCAGGCCAGACCCCTCGCTGCGTTTCCACAAGCTGCCTAATGCTTCCTTTCCACTTCATCGTTTTGTATTTATCTCAATTATATATTTAGCCCGTCATTTTCTTAATCTATCTTAATAAGCCCTCGCTGCCAGTATATCAGGAGGGGGGTAGAGGTGGTTTCTGCTCTTCCAGTAAAAACAATTTGTTAAGAATTTTCATCATTTCAGGGATGCTGTGATGATGTGTTGACAGACTTAACGCTGTGATCGACTTTTGGACTTTTATGAGTAAAACATGAAATTATGGGAGATGATGTAGTGTGGTCCAAGGGCAAGCGTACAGAGCCTTAGTGACCTGACTGCTTTTACTGAAGGGAAAAAAATACCTCCATTAGAGTTCGTTTTGAAAGATACCATGGGACTAGTATGAACTGTGTCCACTCAGGCTCAGGTTCAATGATGCTCTTTTGGCAGAGTAGAGGTTTTCCTCAAGTTTATGCTCGTCAGCCTGGCGTCTTAAGTCTTTCCTAGCAATAAAAAGGAATCACCATCCAAAAGAAAGTGAGAAAAAACATATACCAAGTGAGGCTTTAGGGGAAGTCTCTGATAGTCTTTACCAGAACTGCATCATATTAAAACACACTGACATAATGGCTTATGAATGTCATCAATTTCACTGACGTGGAGCTGACCACTGCGGAATAGGAATGGAAACACCCAGCTGTTGTGTTTGTGTATGAACAAATAAAATCATGTCATGATGTCAGACCACGGCTGAAAAGCAATAAAAAAAAAAACAGAAGTAATATCCTTTTCTGAGAAAGTAAAAAAGGGTCCTACATCACTCTCAGTATTACTAATGTGTCCAAATGACCTTTGTACAGGGGCTCAGCTTGAGATTCCGAGAAGGCTACTGTGCTGTAGGTTTTGTGTAAATGTAAAGAAAACTTTACACAGTGAAAACTGTTACAAACTCATCCATCAACACCTGCCAAGATCTGACATGTTATGACCGACTGGGACAACAAACAAAAAGTAGTTTAGATAATTTCACGCACTCATGTCAATCATTCCTAGTGCACGCAGAGTGGACACTTGTCAGGTCATCTGTTCTGGCCTTTAACTGGGTGTGCGGGGGACATGGGGGATTTCAAGACAGCCATTGGGGACTAAATACCCTGTGCTGAATTTCAAACAGCCCTACAAGAAATGTAAACAGAAACTCTACAAGATATAAACACGACTTCACTCTTCTCTGTGCCATCTCTCTTTCTCTATCTGTCTCTCTTTTTCTCTCTCTTTCTCTATCTGTCTCTCTTTCTCTCTCCAGTGGTGGCAGTGAAGAGGGACTGAGTAGAGTAGAGGGAGGGCATGGGTAGAGGTTCTATGGAAAGGTAAAAGTAGTGTTTTCAGTCAGGTATGAGTACTGTTGCTTTTTCCACTACATCAAATTTCCAACTCCCTCACTCCCATGCAACATGCAAACAAGTGAACTCGTAAAATGTCATTTTGAAACACAGTATTACTCTCCCTTTGCCAATCCACCAGAGATTCCACTCTGACTTCCTATAGGATTCCTGGAGGACTGCCTAATAGTGTGCAAATACACACACACACACACACACACACACACACACACACACACAAACATGACCATTCAGGTCTATGAGTCACACTCGTAAGAACCACAAAGAAAACACACATACACACACTTACGCACACACTCAGTGTCATTACGAACCACAAACGAGAATCATGTCAGACTCACATAATGAGTTCCGCTGTCACCACCACTCAAGTCTAGATCATTTGGGAACACTGATAAAAACAACTACCAGAGGAAGGAAACATATAGCAGGAATGTCAACTGGCCGATAGAGGGAAAGAAAGAAGTGTGTGAATGCAAGAAATAGAGAGAATGAGAGACATAGATAGAGAGGTAAAAAGAGAGTGAGAGAGAGAGAGTGTGTGTGTGTGTGTTTTTGTGTGTGTTTGTGAACAAGATGAAAGGCACGGCAGGGTGTGACCAGTGTGGTAGATTGGGACGTATTTATTTAAACCATGACTTATCTTTTTGGGATTTTTAGGGGATCGTTTGAAGTCCATTGACACCCCCCCTTGCCAAATAACATGTGTTTGTAATAAGTGTCCCTCTGCCCAGGCCAGACCTCCAGCAGTGAGCCTCCAGCCAATGGCTCATTAGTGCAAGGGGAGAAGAGATACAGTCATCGCACACTTAGGCAAGACCCGCACAGCTTGCTTCAGCTACCATTCGCCTCTTATCATTCTCACAATCCAATATGGGGGGCACGGAGCAGGGGTCTGAGACAATGTGTGTGTGTGTGTGTGTGCGCGCGCGTACGTGTGTGTGTGTGTGTGCGTGTGTGTACATTTGAATGTGCGTGTGTGTATATTTCTGTGTGCGTGTGTGTGTGTGTGTACATTTGAATGTGTGTGTGAGTATGTATATGTGTGTGTAGGAGTGGGCAGGCCACACCGTACAGACACACAGACACACACACACACACGCTTACAAACATGTGCATGCATACACTTGAAGACACTAATACATGCTCACAACGAAGGGGCTATTTTAATTTTAGGAGAAAAAAAGCTTTACCCTCTGCAAACATTATTTCAGATAGTTGGCAGGCTCAGGGCTCTGCAACGTCACTCACTTTCCCTCGACCTTTAGCCGTCCAATGCTCTATCCCTCCCATATCGCTAGTTCGGCTGTAAACCATTTCTGCATGTTTAAACTTTCTCAGGACCCCGCAAAGCCCAAATTCGTGCATCTTGCACCCAGGAGAGAAGCCATTTTTCTCTCTCCCTCTCTCCCTGGCTTCTGTTAAAACTCCATTTCTTTATCCACTGTTTGCTTACTCTCAGGGATGTTGCATCTAGGTCTTCCACCCACTCTGTCTCTCCCACTCTGTCTCATTCTTTCACCCAAGCTTGGCAAATAGTTCTGGTCAGCAGACCTTACTCTCGCTCTGTCTGGGTACGTTTCCTCTTGTTGCTCTACTTTTCTGGTGCCCTTCCGGTTTCCTTCCACTCAGCCCTCTCTCACCCCCGCGAGGTCCCCCAATCCCCCCAGTCTGTCCAGTCGGTTGGTGCGCGATGATGACTTTTCTCTTTCCTTGGAGAGATGGATAAAAGCTTATGAGGTCACCAGGGAGGGACACACTCACCCAGAGAGTGTGTGTGTGCACGGTGAGTGAAAGTTCACTCACGCTGGCTGGCTGGCGGGCTGGCACACACACACACGCTCACCTTAACTCCTCCAGGGCAGCTCAAGGAGGTAGCCGTGAATCACGGTCGACCTTCTTGGGCCGTCTTTCCCTTATCCACTCGCCTGCTCGCTCACCGTTGTGGGATGCCCCGGATGACTCACACGTCCAGACAGAGATGGGAGAAATATCCTCTGTGTCAGAATGTTTGAACCCCCCCCCCCACCCCCATCCCCCCGCCCCCTCCCCCCGAGCAACACCCTTCATCCACCAATAACCATCTCAAAGAGATGGTAAAGACGTGGTAGAGGGGTGAGTGTTAAAAGAGTAAAAGTTGGATAAATCGTCATCTTACTGACTCAACTCGCCTCATAGAGTGGGACAGGGAAGAAAGGCATTCCTGAAGACCGGACATTTCCCAGAGCTGTCAGGTCCATGGGTATTTGAGCTGAGGGCTGTTTATCTAACCGCAAACCTCACTCATATATCCAAAAAAGTCCCTTAGCAGCACATAGTAAACAGGGTTTTTTTCCACGCTGTATGAAATCCGCATGCTGGTGTGTTTCTGTTTAAAGTTTGCGTGTTGTTTTTCGACAAACAACCGGTGCGGGTGTAGATGACACACGTGTTTGTGAGTGAGATTGCGAAGGCACCTGTGCCCTTCATTGGTCCCCTGCTCTCCCGGGCTCTGGCTTCCCACAGGCATATACACCACAGTTGATGACAGGAAGTCAAATCACTGTAAGCAGGAAAGGAAGTGGGCTCAATCACCAGGGTGCAAGGCTGAAATTGCTATCTGGGTGAAGGAGTGAGGAGAGCTGTTTGTAGCCTATAAGGAGACACTTTGTAGAGAGAGGGAGTCTTATTGAAAAGGAAATGACAAGATCATATATCAGAGTATAGGAAATAGTTAACGTTTTCAAAACAAATAAAAAGCTATTTTATGTTACTAGTAACATGTAGCCTACCTAAGAATGTTAATCAGCGCAGAGTAGCCTACATGATCATACTGGAACGTTTTTAGAGGTGCAGTGCCCCCCACAGGTTAAATGAGAATATTACAAGATTCAGGAAAATCTGAAAGCAGAACTTCCAGTAGACCTATGCCTGATGGGCCTTTGCAAAATCATGCGTTGTAAATGGAAGCTCTGTAGGGGTTGACATGGAATTGATAATTTAACTTAATGCATAAACAGCAAACCACCGGTTTTGTTTCAAAGTGACTGCAAGGTAGCGTTTAATGATGATCATAAAAGTAGGCCCTATTCTGACATGTCTTTGTGCATAAACAGAACTTATGCAAAATCACAAAATACGTTTTTTTTTTTACTTTAACTATTGAAAACAGACACTCTGTGCTCTTTACTGCGGCATGAAAGCAAATCATAGGCAGATTTGCGACGAGTGGGGTCTTCACGCTGTACAGTTTGCGACGGTGCCCTCAACGGCAATGGCGAGCGTGACGGATAGCGGCAGTGAGAAGATGGCGGAGGAAGAACGGAATGCCAATGCCGAGAAACTCAAGGAGAAGGCCAATACTTACTTTAAAGGTAATGCTAAATGAACCCGCACTGTTGGTACAAAAGTGCTATTTGGTTGATTTATTTGGAAGCCGTTGCGTTACGTGATAAGTCAGAACTAGCCTACGTGCCCCGGGATAGAAGATTCTAGCACATGAAGCCGGTAGCTTAGCCAGCTAGCATAGCAGTAGCCAGCTTACGCCAGGCTCCACACTGCAGAGACTGCTTAGATTCAGCTCTGTTCAGCCAGGTGGGCGAGAGACTCGTGCTGCACAAATCCCATGCCATAGATTCAACTGTGAACGTGCTAGCCTATCTCTCTAAGTGTCAAAGTCTGTACGTAACATCAAAAGTACTCATTGGCTGAAGACCGATATTGCATGGCTGGTGAAGATGTCATGCTGAATGAATCAGTGTTGCTAAATCTCACCTTCTTATCAAATCGCCGGCTAATGACTTCGAGCTACCTACCTGGCTAACCAGCGCTTCAAGTTCAGACACGAGCCTTTAGCCATTTTCTGAGTCGGCGCGAACAGCTAGCTAAGATGATGTCAAGTCATTCATTCCTGAAAGCTGAAGATTGTCATTGAAATAACATAGACTACTACAAATATACCAGTTTTAAACAAACGAACCCACCGCTGGGCACTTTAACACTATCGTGGCTAGCTGTAAAGCTAGTGTTTTGAAATAGTTAACTTTGCATTCAGTTCGAGTTGTCTATAAATTAGCAGCATGGCACAGATTAGCCACCAGCTATCATTAGTAATAAACAATGCCAACCTAGTTAAGCCATTGAGTTAAACTACTAACATTAGCATGCAGAAAAATCACATTTGCTAAAAGGCAAGCTATCTCCCCGCGATACTTAAGGCCGAGACCTGGGTTGTTATTGTTTATTTTGGTTGTAGGCGTGTGTTAAAGTATATTGTTTCTGTACACAAGATGTGGTAGAGGTGGCGTTAATAACAAATGCAATTTTGGGGCACCCTTTTTGAATGCGAAGAGAGAACGATTTTCGCATTCCTGTCGCCAACTAAAGCAAATCGTGCAAAGGCCCAATTACATAACAGACAGAGATGCACTCCTCCTAAGGGAAAAACTTGGATTTTCCTCGAAGAGTTTAAAATTTTCATGACAATATCAGGGATTAATATGATCTGAACATAATACTCAACATGCACTTTTTTGAGAAAGTTTTCAGAATTGTAGTGAATTTGCTAGAGGCTTACTGTGTTCTGGCTTGTATCCTAAATAATTACCAAAAATGAACATTTATTTAAAAGTTAGTGTGATTCTGTAGCTGACAGTGTATCTCTGGCCAGTTAAGGATGGTATGGTGGCCATGGTTTCACTTTTGTGCAAGCACTGACAGACCGATTTGAACGCACACCACTCACTGTCATGACATTGAAATTTCTTGAGAGGCGAAAACATTACCCTGATGTGACACATGGCGTCAGCGAATTGCCCCGTGATGATGCCACCACCCTTTCCTGCCCTGGGGGTAGCATTCCCCCTCTTTGGTAAGGGCAACAACAGTTTGCTGTGTTCACCCGTACATTGGAGTCTCACTGCAAGCCATTGTCACACAGCGTCCTCAGAGAATAGGACCTGTCACTCACTCGTTTGCACTCATTGCCATGGTCAAGCATTTGTTTGTCATGTCTTTGTTGTTTTAGACCTTTTTTTTTTTTTAAGAGAACCTATTCTCTGTGGGCCTCTGTGTTTTGCCAGGACATAGATGATTGATGAGAGGGGGAGAGTGTAAAAAGTTTCATTTGTAGTCTGTCTGCCAGCATGGGGGTAGGGGTGACCCTAGAAGCCATAGTCTAGTAACTAAGGTGTTTATTTACAGTGGTGGTCTGTTTGTTACATTGAAACAAGTTGATAAGATATCAGGTCAGATTAAGATAAAGAGTTACAAATGCCCTCCAGCTCAAGGGATTATGATACAACACCAAAGCCTTGTTGTATGCATTAAGCCTATAGCTTATAGTCTGGCATGCAGTACACTATTCTGTCATTGGACAGGTTGCCTCTGATTTGCATAATGGGAGTCCCAGACTGCAGATTTGATATTGACTTTGTAATTATGACGGTGGTGCAGAATAAGCAGCACTACTGACAAGCTCATGAAAGCTGATGCAAAGTGTTATTACACAAATGTTAAATTATGCATGGCAGCCTGTTGATCGCAAATGCCAGTACAAAGGACAGAAAAAAGATGTGGTGGCTGCTGCTGTAATCTTTAAGGTGCCTGAGTTCATGTTTATTTCTTACTGACAGTGATCTTGTTGCATACGTGATGCATCATTAAGACAGACTT
Organism: Alosa alosa; assembly: GCF_017589495.1. Taxonomy (NCBI): domain Eukaryota; kingdom Metazoa; phylum Chordata; class Actinopteri; order Clupeiformes; family Clupeidae; genus Alosa; species Alosa alosa. The sequence goes on along the minus strand of NC_063203.1, from coordinate 21,532,193 downwards.
TCTGTTATCTTGCTGGTCTTTGTTCAAGTGATTCACAGTGAAGTGGCAAGTCATCTTGTTGCATGTTGAATGCACCATTAAGACTGACATTGCAGACGGCTACCCTGCCTTTCAAGCATGTGTTGTGAGTGACAGGGTTCCCGCTGATCCTTAAAAAGTCTTAAAAAGTATTAAATACAACTTTCGGTTTTTAAGGCCTAAAAAAGTCTTAAATTGACTGGAATGTCTTGAATTTTCGAAAAGGAGGTATTAAATCTGTGTATGGGACTGCCAGCGAGTGAAATGTCTCCATCCGGTTTCGTGTAATTGTGGCTCTAAGGCTACTGAAGGAAGTGTAGTGGTTGCAGAGTGAAGGTGTTTTTCACAGGTGTCGTTAAAGGTGTGAAAATATGTAAAAAAAAAATATGCCTTTACGTTTCATGTAGTAGCCGAGGGCTGAGAGATAATGAGGTGGCCTATGCAAGCGATAGAGCCTGAGAAGGAGCTGGTAAGCCAGTTAGCGATAGGGTGGCCTACGCTCGATTTGGGCGGACAGTTTAAAACCCCTGTCCAGTGCAGCCTCAAGCCGGACGCTCATTTGTCCTCCTTTTTGGAGTTGAAAAGCGTTGGGCTTCTAGAATCTTTGCTCGGACGCAGCATCGCTTTTACAAATTATGGACGCCAAGACTGCTGGTCAAATTATAAAGCGGTGCTTCTGTCACTTTCCTGATAATTTGCTGCGCAAATTTATGAAGGAGCCACAGACCGACAGAGGAAATACAGATTAAGTTGATCTGTTGCATCTCTAGCGTGTTTTGCTGGCCTAGCCTAAGTAAATATATGTCTAAGTTATAATAGGCCTACCTGTAATATATGTCTGCATCTTGCTTGCCAGCCTTTCCTAGTACTTCGCAAAAGTTGTGAAATATTTTTTTATATGTCGGCGACTGGCTACATAAAAAAACGCGATCTGTAAGAATGCGTTCATAATATATGTCGCGCTTGAGATGTTAATGGTTTTACAATGTTTCAGTCAAGCTTTAGTTGGTTTAAATACAACTGGTATGCAAAATGTAAAGAAGTGGATTAACTTTGATTTGCTGTGCTGCATATGGGACAATAGATGCCTAGTAAAGTTAGTAGGCTTATTAAAATATTTAAATAGTCTACCTTTGAAAAAAAAATTGAAGGGAGTCCGGTCCAGTACACATGCAAGTAGCCTAGGCTACTACAGACACAGGTGAAGAACAGCCTCAGACAGTAGCACAACCAGATATGTACAGCCCGCTTCAAAAGCAAGCAGCCCAGACCCTAAAATTGGGCATTTATAGCTGTGAAGGTAAATACACAATTTTTTTTTTTTGCCAATATATATTTGGTAACGTCTGTAGACATCCAAAATGGGGTGGGTGTTAAAATTGGTAGAAAAAAACTATTGCATAAAACAGTTTTGAGTTGTATCTTTTTTGCCGTGGTATAGTCTTAATTTTTCCATTTAGATGTCTTGAAAAGGTCTTAAAAGTCTTTAAATTTGCACTTGGAAAATGTGCAGATACCCTGGAGTGAGAGTGCTGTCAGTGTGCAACTAGTCCAGCACAGAATAGGATTGGTTCTCTGCATATGTAAGCCAGAGCATGTTTGCTGCAATAGAGCAGGTTTAAGACTGCCAGAGTTTGATCCAGCTAGTTCTTTGTTTTTACAAGTCACTAGGAAAAAATATGGAAATAAAATGAAGAACTTTTTTCCAGACCCGGGACCCTTTTGTCTAAAAGTCTTAAGTCTGGACGTTTTGCTTATTTATATTCAAAATTGACAATGCACAAAAATGTCAAAGGTCCAAATCCCCACAATAACACACTTTTACAAAACTATGAAACATAGTAATGGTCACATCAAAATGAAATGGCTGGACTATACTCGATACCACAAGTAGCCAAACACAAACTTTACAACCTGTTTTTTTTTTTTTTTTTTTTTTTTTTTTCTTCAAGATGGATTAAACCAATGTATGTAATGCCTATGTGTGCTAGTCTTAAAATAATTCATTTGCTACTGTGTAGCCTGGTGTGATCCTATCAACTGTATTTTGTGTTTTCCAGACAAAGACTATGAGAACGCAATCAAGTATTACACAGAGGCGATCGAGCTGAACCCTACTAATGCCATCTACTTTAGCAACCGCAGTTTGGCCTACCTGCGCACAGAGTGCTATGGCTATGCCCTGGCCGACGCCACCAGGGCACTGGAGGCGGATAAGAACTATATCAAAGGCTACTACCGACGGGCCACTTCCAACATGGCACTGGGAAAGTTCAAGGCCGCGCTCAAGGATTATGAGACGGTGAGTGGAGCCGGGGAGCGTAACGGTGAAGTGAGAGTGAAGTCTTGATTGTGCTCATTTGCAGATGAGCAAACGGACACCTGGAGACACAATGGACATATGGTTTTTCTTTGCCTCAATATCAACAAATCAGGATGTAGGCTATGAATCTGATTGAATTTAGTATTGGCCATCCCCAAAATGCACCAGAATACAGGAAATCACATCAAACAAATTAAACATTTTCTGGAGGAGGACCCCCAAACCCCCCCTCCCACATATACAACAATAAGTGGGGGGCCCTTAATACATCTGGGCCCAGGGGCCCGAAATTTCATAATCCGCCCATGGTTGTTTCTCTTGCCATTGTTGCCCTTGCTTTGCCTTGCCTTGCCTTGCCTCGACCACAAAAAAAATGGCAAGATATTTCATAAAAATGTTGTCATATCAGGTATCCAGGTACTGGCCCCAATCCACTAACAAGTTTCAGGATAGAATCTTGTGGACTTCAGAAGCAACAGTGGCAAAATATTGCAATTTTACATAAAGAATGCATATCTTGGTACTGGGCACCAGTGTATTAACATTGTTTTTAGGGAGTTTTAAAGTGTATCCACACCCCCCAATAGTGTGGATGTAGGGCAGTTTAGAAGTGGAGTGGCACTGCTGTGCCCTCGATCAGGGCCATGGCAAGGGATTAGCGCTAAGCTGCTGAGGATGCCTGGGAGAGCTACTCGGCTGGAGGCAGCGCGTGAGCGAGGCTCCGCTAATTTAGTCTCTTCTGCCAGTGTCCGCCTAGCCTGTTGCAGGCAGCGCGTGAGCGAAGCTCCGCTAATTTAGTATCTTCGGCCGGTGTCCGCCTAGCCTGTTGCAGGCAGCGTGTGAGCGAAGCTCCGCTAATTTAGTATCTTCTGCCGGTGTCCGCCTAGCCTGTTGCAGGCAGAGCATAAATATTCCGACGCTGCTGTACAGTGGAGGCGCACACTGACACACACAAACACGCGCTCACTCATTAACATAAACTCGTACAGATACCATACCACTGTTTTGCACAAGGGCGTATTCATCCTCTTCATGGTGGATGATTATAAATACATTTGTGATGGGATCTGGAAAAACGCATCACATGGTGAAAGCAAACATCTTAGATTACTGCGTCTTTCACCAACTTAAGATTCTGATACCATCCTAGCAACATCCTGGATACCATCCTAGCAACATCCTGGATACCATCCTACCAACATGCTGGATGTTGGTAGTAAAATGGTATCATAATCCTAAATTGGGGAAATTTTACCATGTGTTGGGTTTTCCCAGATCACATCACATTTGCTCTGGTATGGAGTTTGACACGCATATGTGCACGCACACACATTTTAATGCCCAGATTGCTCTCACACATCACACATTTATGCATCACACACACACACACACACACACACACACACACACGGGACTTGCCCATGCTCTGCGAGAGGGCCAGGTGCAGTTGGAGTGACACGACCATGTGTCCTCTCTCCCCCCCTGGTGGTTGTGATGAAGACTGGAGTATGACTCATGATTGCTTTTAATCTGCATGCCGCCCCAGCTATGAATGGCTGCTCAGGAGTGTATGTGTGTCTGAGTGTGTGTCTATGTCAGAGTTACACAGCAAGACAGATCGACAAGCGGTGAGATCAATGTCACAATTTTCTTTTTCAGACATATGATACAGATATTATATAATGTTTAAGAGAGGGTGCTTAGTATAATTCTGTGTTAGTGAATTTGTGTTGGTAATTCTGTGTCTGACAAAGAAGGGATTGGTTAGTTATTTCCCTTATTAATGAGGTATTCTTGGTAATGTTCTTGGTACAAGTTTAGACAATGGACCACAGCTTTGCAGCCTTATTGTAATCTGTGCCCTTGCATTTTTAGGGCAAAAAAACACCCTTACAGCCACAACGCTTATAGTTGGTCACATGGCTTGACTCCATATTGCTCTGGGGTGACATTAGGAAATTCGTTTTTTAAGTAGTTATTTTAGTGCCTTAAGGTTTAAAGATTGACGGGGGAATTTGTTACTACAGTGAAAGAGAACTGAAACAGCTTAGGGCTATTAGACTAATGCGAGTGACTATTGCTCTACATTTTGGTTAGATGAATGGAACGATATGTAAAACAACTAGCTGAAGATGTAAAGAAATGCTAAGAAAATGGGTCTGGAAATGAAAAATTGTGATGGCACAAAATTCCAACCGGCACTTATTTTCAGTGTATTTTCAATGTCATTTCAAATCAGTTTTGTTTATATTGCGCCATAAGGTAAGAATACGTCCAAGGGTGCTTTTACAGCGCCCACCATGAACAAAACAATAACCTCTATTATTGTATTTCCCCATCTTCCCTTTCACTTCGGAATGAATCTCAAAAGGTTTTCCTGGATTTAAAAGGCTCATCCTGTGTTGTTTTCCTGTCGCAGGTAGTACGGGTGAGGCCCAATGACAAGGATGCCAAGATGAAGTACCAGGAGTGCAACAAGATCGTCAAGCAGAAGGCCTTTGAGCGGGCCATCGCCAGTGATGAACTTAAGAGATCGGTGGTCGACTCCTTAGACATTGAAAACATGAGTGAGTCATCTCCGGCCCCCTGGGGGTTGAGGGTTGTGTGTGTGTGTAGAGGGGGGCGGGTGGGTGGGCTGTTTGTGCTTGTGTGTGTGTGTGTTTTGGTGTGGTTTCTTTCTCAGTTGGAAACCGGGTGTGAATGACGCACGTTAAAAATAACATCTGTGGTTCTGGTAGAGTGGTGAAAGAATTCTCCTGGTCCTGGTGACTACCCTGTGAGGTTTCTTTGTCTACTTGTGCCTGTAGAGCAAGTACACAATTTTATTATAGTCTGCCCTGCTGCTGTGCATTTCAACCCAAGGCAAAGATTGTGGTGTTGCCTAATGACTTTCTTAATGGAGAGTGAATAAGAGTGCTGTGCTTGTCTATAAATGGTGTCTTCTTTTGTCCTGTCCTCTGCTCTGCTCTGTCCGTCTTGCAGCGATTGAGGACGAGTACACAGGTCCCAAACTAGAGGAGGGGAAAGTCACGCTGAAGTTCATGAAGGAACTAATGGCCTGGTTCAAGGACCAGAAGAAGTTGCACAGAAAGTGTGCCTACCAGGTGCGTGGTGAAAAACATTGTTGCCCTTGCTTTGCCTTGCCTACAATGTGGAGGATGTGCATTGAACTCTCTCTCGTTTATGACCGTTTGAAAACTCATAAAATGTCCCCTGTTTCTGCCCCAGATGCTGATCCACGTTAAAGAGGCTTTATCCAAACTTCCTAGTCTTGTTGAGATTACGCTTAAAGAGGTAGGAACACCCATAACTGATGTTAATTGTGTCCTTCTATCCTTTACCCAAAATGCACAGCACATTCACTCTGCCTCTTTCTGTTCTATTGTCCTCCAACAGACAGAGAAAATCACCGTTTGCGGTGACACACATGGTCAGTACTATGACCTCCTCAACATTTTTGAGCTGAACGGTTTACCTTCCGAGACCAACCCCTACGTATCCTTTCCTCTCCACATTAAGCATCGCTTGGCTCCATATTTTCTCTATAGCGAATGATCATAACTGTGTGAAAACAACCCTATTAAAGTTGATGAAGTCTAGCTGATGACTTAAAACCTTTTTCTTAAATGATATATACTTAAGTATGTAGGTGCACACAGTGTTTGTGTTTACCTTTGACATTGTAGTCTTCCAAAGAATACAATCTCAATTCCATTTGGGAACATCCGGTGTATTATAGTAAAAATAGCATAAGAAATATTTTTAGAGAAAAGCATACTAGCTTGAATGTCTTGCTTTGATATATATTCCATTATATGTTGAGATTTTCCATGCTATGCTAGTGATGGTCCTTGATTCTTACCACCCCAGCTGTTTAATGGGGATTTCGTTGACCGCGGCTCGTTCTCATTAGAGGTCATCCTCACACTCTTCGGCTTCAAGCTGCTCTATCCCGACCACTTCTTCCTGCTGAGGGGTGAGTCACACTACTGCTGGCCGGCCACAGGCCGCAGGGGGCTACTCCTGATGACTAAGACTCATTGATAAACATTAACATACACAATCAACGTTGAATAACCAGATGTTGAATTAAGATTAAAGTGTGGCATGCCACAAGGTCATTTTTGGTAGTAAGGTCAAGTTTGGTAGTAATGACTTGGCTTTTGTTCTAGCAAACCTGAAGTAAGAAAGGGTCGCATGGTCACATACTGTAACACGCAGGTGTTCAATGTCACTAAATACCACAACTGAAGCATAAATCAACTGCAGCATAAATCATCAGAAACAGTTTGCAGTTCAGTGGCACAACTGTTTTAAGGAAGAAGCACTTGAAAATAATTCATCAGAATTTTTAAGTATATTTTTGGGGGCGCTTTGCCTTTATTTGGGTAGGACAGTGAAGTTTGACAGGAAGTAAGTGGGAGGTCAGACTCGAACCTGGGACCCCCCCCATCATCATCAGAATTTTGAGTAAATTATTTCAAATGTGTCGATAGAATAATTAATCATCATTGATTGTTCACCATGCTCACCATGCACCAGGCTCTTGATGTGGACATTGGTAATCTTCTGGATTCATTGTTGCAAACGTCTAGACTGTTGTTGTAAGTTCGCCCCATTCACAGGTTTGTCTGTGTGTGTGTGTGTGTGTGTCTGTTGCCCAGGTAACCACGAGACGGACAATATGAACCAAATGTACGGCTTCGAGGGTGAGGTGAAGGCCAAGTACACGGCACAGATGTTCCAGCTGTTCAGCGAGGTCTTCCAGTGGCTGCCACTCGCACAGTGCATCAACGGCAAAGTGCTGGTGAGCGCTTCACAGGACAATATGTCTGCCTGTTTCTCTCTCTCTCTCTCTCTCTCTCTCTCTTTCTCCTCCCTCTCTCTCTCTCTCTCTCTCTTTCCTCCCTCCCTCTCTCTCTCTCTCTCTCTCCCTCTCTCTCTCTCTCTTCCTCTCCCTCCCTCCCTCTCTCCTTCCCTCCCTCCCTCCCTTCTCTCTCTCTCTCTCTCTCTCTCTCTCTCTCCTTCCCTCCCTCCTCCCTTCTCTCTCTCTCCCTCCTCCTCTCTCTCTCTCTCTCTCTCTCCCTCCCTTCCCTCCCTCCTCCCTTCTCTCTCTCTCTCTCTCCTTCCCTCCCTCCCTCCCTTCTCTCTCTCTCCCCCTCTCTCTCTCTCTCTCTCTCTCTCTCTCTCTCTCTCTCTCTCTCTCTCTCTCTCTCTCTCTCTCTCTCTCTCTCTCTCTCTTAATGTTTTGTACAAAGCCTTGTGTTGTGTGTGTGTGTGTGTTTGTTTTGGTAACCTTCACTTCTCTTTAAAAAAAAAAAGCACCTTTCTACGCACCCGTTGAGTTATCATTTAAAAAATCCTTCATCAAGTTATATTTTCCATAACGGATATTAAGTTCAAACTAACAAAGATGTACCAAGTATCTGTTACTTCCTGAAGGGAAAATAACATAAAATCTGACTAAGTGTAGTATTACATAATCATGCATCAGTTGTCAATAGGGAGTGGTTCTTCCCCTAATGTTGAATTGTGCAACTTAATGCCGTGTGAATCCTTTTATCACTCATCGGTGAGGAACATTTTGTTTTGGGCCAGTGTTGGTAATTATTTCTAATAACCCAAAAAGATAGACTGTTGATTCACCAGGACATATCATTGTAAGTCGCTGATGTAAAAGTTGTGTTTGTGTGTGTGTGTTTTCTCCCCAGGTGATGCACGGAGGCCTGTTTAGTGAGGACGGCGTAACCTTGGACGACCTGCGAAAGATTGAGAGGAACAGACAGCCTCCAGACTCCGGTAGGGGCTTTAGGATGACATCCCAAATCCCCTACACACGTCCCAGCATGCCCCTGGCTCCCCCACCTTACCCCCTCACCAGCCAGCCAGCAATTACTCATAACGTTGAGAAACATTTTTGTTGGACGTGACCACCATTTTGCCGGTGTTAGGTTTATGCTTGGCGTGATTTATGCTCCACATCTCGCCTGACTTTGTGTTTTATGTCAACAACTGGTAATGAGTGCCAAAGATGTTTCATCGGCGCTGACATCAATAAGGCATGGAGGATGTTTTGCAATGCAGTATTGACACTGCTGGAAATGCTAGTGTGAATTTGTCTCATGTTTTTTCATCTCTTCTTCCTCTCCTCACCTGCCCTCCTCTCCTCTCTCCTATCCTCTCCTCTGCTCTCTCCTCTTCTCTTCTCCTCCTCCTCTCTTCTCCTCCTCTGCTCTCTCTCCTGCACAGGTCCCATGTGTGACCTCCTGTGGTCTGACCCACAGCCTCAGGTTAGTGGCTGCTCCTCTCCTCTCCTCTTCACTTACCACAGTGTGTGTGCGCGCACGACACGTGTGTGTGTGTGTGTGTGTGTGTGTGTGTGTGTGTGTGTGTGTGTGTGTGTGTGTGTGTGTGTGTGTGTGTGTGTGTGTGTGTGTAAGGGGGTAGGCAGCATTCATTTCTTGTGTTTTTTTTGCCAGTACCAGTAGCATCCAGCTAGTTCTCATCTTGTACCTCTTCTCTCTTCCTCCTTGGTCACCCCCTGCAGAACGGGCGCTCCGTCAGTAAGCGAGGCGTGAGCTGCCAGTTTGGGCCAGATGTGACGCAGCGCTTCCTGGAGCAGAACAAGCTGGACTACATAATACGCAGCCACGAGGTCAAGGGCGAAGGCTACGAGATCACCCACTCAGGGAAGTGCATCACCGTGTTCTCGGCGCCCAACTACTGGTACGACAAAGCAGCCACTTCCTGGATTCCTGTCCTGGTTTCTCTGTATCTGTCCATGTTTCTTTTTTTTTACATTCTATACTTCTGCCTATCTCGTCTGTCTGCCTGTCTTACTCCATCCATCCTTCCTCTTTTGACTGTCACTTAATCCCATGCAGTCTTTCTTTTATGCCTCTCCCATTGTGCTTTGTTTAGTTTCTCACAGTATCTCGCAGTATCTCGTCACATGGTCCCCATCGGCCTGATGTTTGTTTCCTCTGCTGTTGCAGTCCTCCTTTGCCTGAATTAACATGTTGCTTTGCTGCCCCCTAGTGACCAGATGGCTAATAAAGGAGCCTATATCCACCTCAAGGGATCTGATCTCAAGCCAGAGTTTCACCAGTTCACTGCTGTGGTAAGTGGCTCTGCCTCAGGACCATACTACAGCACATTTCACTGATCTCGGGTCAGAGTGATCAGAATGATCAGGTCAGGTCTTCACTACTTTAGTGAGTAGGAGATCCTGGATCACATGGACTTGCTTATCCATCATACAGTGGATATGATTTGTATTTTTTCATTTTAAAAAGGTAATTTAATAAAGTAAAATAGCTTAATTGTATGTGCCTGTTGTGTGCTTCCAGAGATAACGCCTCTCTCTCTCTCTCTCTCTCTCTCTCTCATTCTCCCTGCAGCCTCATCCGAATGTCAAGCCCATGGCATACGCCAACACCTTGATGCAGCTGGGCATGATGTAGAGGCTACGCTGCGTTTGTCCGAGTCTTCGTCTCAGTCTGCTGGACCACAGTTGGACAGCAGCTGGTCACCTGCTCTCTCCTCCGTGCACTCTAGCACCCCCGCCCGGCCCCCCCGCCCCGGCCTGCCCCGCCCCGCCCTCCCACTTTCACCAACCTCCCCGACAGTCCCTACAGCCACTAGACACACTCTCATTCCAGGTTTTGCAGTAGTGGGGTCTCTAGCGCACACACACACACACACGGCCACACATAAACACACACACACACACACACACACACGCATAAACAAGATACAACAACATAGACAAAGGTGTGTACGCACACATATACCAGGCTCAGTTTACATATTGTTTTGTTTCAGGACGCTGGGGTGCTAACTCTGGGTGGCCGAGGGTTGGGATTGTGCTTATCAAGCTGTATTGGCAAAGTAGGAATCAGCCCTTGTTTGTCAGTATACACCAGAGTATGGAGGGGTATGGGGGACATAGTCAATGTATCTTTCTCTCTCTCTCTCTCTCTCTCTCTCTCTCTCTCTCTTTTTCTCTCTCTCTTTTACTCTCCCCCCTCTCTCTCTCTTTTCTCACTTGTGCCCTCTCTTATCTTCTGAACTAATTTTGGAGCTGCTAGGGATTTTTCTGGTTTCATTGCTTGACGTACTCCGCTGTGACGTCACTCAGCCAGAGCTGGATTGTACCAAAGATCTGATGTGGATTTATGGGGAAGTGAAGATCAGATCCCTTCCCTTAAACTGACGACTGACACCCCACCCCACCCCATTTCCCTCCATCCAGTCATCCTTCCATTCATCCACCCATGTCCTATCGTACTCCAGGCTCATCTGAAACCCCGTCCATCTCAGCCTAGCCAAACCCAACCCAGCCCAGCCCAGCAGAGTGATGAAGGGATGTGTGTCTGTGATTCTGCAGCTTTCAGAGCCATAATTGGCTGCCAGCACTTTTTTTTTGATTGACTGCAATTAAACTAAACCTGTGCTTTCGGTGTCACAAGTTCACCAAGTCATCTCAGGAGAATGTTAGACACACCCACACACACACACACACAGACAGACTCGGCTGTTTTGTTTTCCTCGAGAGTTGGTATCTGCTCAGCTTGGCCTCCACTTCTTGTTGTCTTTTTGGCTCTCTGTCACGTAAGAGAGGAATTTTTTTTTTTTTCTCCAGTTATTGTGGCTAGACGATAGGCCAGGACACACCCACGCTGGGCAGAGGCCCAGACGACAACTGACCAATCATTTAGTAGCACTTAACAGCTCATCGCACTGTCACCTCTGGAACCAGCTCTCTGGGTCAGCACAGTATTAACCACCGAGTCCATCTCCGTTCTGTTGGCAGCTATCACACACATCTCTCATCCCTCCTTCCTTCCCTCCTTCCTTTGTTCCCTTCTGTTTTTTTATTTCCATCCCCCTTTCCTTTCTCTTCCGTATGCACCGATGATGCTCTTTGACCCTCAGTGTATATGTGTGTATTCAACAGTGTCCTCAGCAGTATATGTACCAATATAGACACATGAGCAGATGTCCGGAGACCCGCCCCACCATCCACACCTTCCCTCAATATCTCTCTTTCTCTCTCTTCTCTCCTTATCTCTCTGTCTCTCTTAAAAAGCGCACAGCAGTTGTTCTCCATGCTCCCCTTTTTAGATAATATTATATACACAAATGTGTATGTATATATACTGTAACATTAAAAAAAAATCCTGTGTACATGTTTGAAAAAAAAAAGTTATTAAAAAAAACACCAGTCCATTGATTTTAAAGGTGTGTTTAATTATGTTCGTTTCCTGTTACTTGTGTGTATGGAAAAACACTGGGGATGAAATAACTTGGGCAAACAATTTGGACATGCACCACCTACACAGTTATGGCAGGGAAGTGAGTCACCATTGTATCATCAGGAGTAAGTAATGCCTATTCACGCTAGTAGACATACCTGTGTTATGTTAGAAAAACAGTCTGTTAAGTGGTAAAACCTGGTTTTGGCCAGTAAAGTTTTATTGTAGAATACCTACCACTTTGCAGTTATTTGCTCACTGCACATAATGTGTAGAAATCTTGATTCTTTTTTTTTTTTTTTAGCAGCAGTTATGAAATTCTTCTAGAATTGAGTTGCACTCAACAATGACCTCTGGTGGTAAAGTCACAGAATGGCATGTTCGAAGACAATGCGGCATACTTCAACTAGGCAATTTATTCACGATAATAATTTGTTAGTTTGTTTGTTAATGCTGCTTTTGTAAATATTGTCTTCTGAAAGAAAGTCTGACCATCTATTTTTTAGTAAGACAAAAAAGACGTAAAGTTTTCCCCGCCCAATACGTAAGACGTCAATACGTCTTAAAGCGTTATACGTCATGGTTACACGAGGGAAGTTTCGCGCTGTCACTATAGTATCAGCTGATGAGACAACCATCAAACTCGGGTCGTATTCTCCTTGAGCCACCAAACCGTCAGGTTGTCAATAATGCCGAAGTATTGTTCTGCCCCAAACTGCAAGAATGACTCTGGAAACACAACGACAGAGAAGAAAAGCTTCTACAAGTAAGCGCACATCTATGTTGTCATTAGCATGTTGCAAGTTGCCATTTGTTTAACAAGAGCATGGCTAGTTCATTAGCTGACGTTAGCAGGGAAAGGCAACTACAATAGGTTACTGTTGAACTTAAATAATAAGTTGAAATCTAGAATGACATTCATTTGAATCGACTTAACTGAACTGCATTAACTTAAACTGACTTGTCTTGTCCTTTAATAAAGTACTACTCGTGCTTCTTCATACTCGCTTTAACCTTGGATACATGACTTGGTGATTGTTTACAGAATGTTAAGCCACGTGTCTGTCTCCTGAAGGTTGTGACTGTTGTTAGCGTGTCCTTTAGCTCTTATCGTTTAGATATAAGATTCACCAGGTCGACCTCTGAAACAAGTAAGGGAGGCCATCACAGTACACTATCTTACTGAAGAGGAACAAAAACATATTTTACGCTCATACGCTGTACATTTCAGGGTTATGCTAGGTGACGCCGACATGCTGAAACTTGCTTAAGTGGCTGTCTGGCTGTTGCCTGAAACATTGCTTTTGTGTTCCCATGGAAAAACGCTTCTTCATGTAAAGTGAAAATGCTCTCGACACCTGTAGATTCCCTTTACATGATCCGACAAGGCTGCAGAGTTGGTTGAAGAACATGGATCGTGAAGACTGGACCCCGTCGCGGCACCAGTACCTATGTCACGAACACTTTCTGCCGTCTTGTTTCACCATCCGCTGGGGCATCCGCTATCTGGACAATAACGCTGTTCCGACCATTTTCGATTGGTCTGACAATAAAGGGGTAAGTGGCAAAGGAGAACAAATGAGAAAATACATGTTTATGCCCATTTTAATTAGCAATAATTAATCAACATTTTGACTTGAATGACCTGGACAAATGGTAACAACAATATGCTATCTTCGTTGTATTATTATGGGTAATGGTCATCTGGGGGTTCATAGCCTCGATCTAACTACAAATCAATAACATGCTCAGTTATGCAAACATTTTTCCACTCTAGAAACGCAAAGGAGTGGACCACTTTGAGAGACGAGCCAAGCGCACACGCAGCAGCGGTGAGAAGCCATCGCCACTGGCCCCTCTGTCAGATCCCGAGCCCCAAGCCCCTGCCCCTGTCACATGTTCAGGCCAGGACACCCCCGTGAGCACCGTGCAGCTTTACACCGTCTCTGTCGCCACCGCCCAGCCTGGGGAGGCTGTTCTGTTGGACCCTGGCAACATCAGGGGTGCCCTGGGGTCCCTCCAGATGCCGGGCATACAGTATACACCAGAGTATGTGCTGGAGGCGGCTCCAGCTTTGAGCGGGGACTTCCCTGTTGCACTGAGGCCGACGCTGAGGGGTCCAGGTACGGCTGCCGGGGGTGAGCCCAGTGAGGTGGTGGTCGTCGTGGAGACTCCTTCGACCCCTGTGGAGGACGTAAAGGCTGATGGGATTGTAGTGGATGTGCTAGCTGAAGGGCAGAGAACAGCAGTAGCAGCAGCGCCAGACAGTGTATGTAGCAACCAACTAACAATCGACAATGTGTCCACTGTGGAAGAGTTGGCCGATGTGGCCCAGGAGGAGGAGGAGGGGGAGGAGGAGGTGCCCGGTGTTCAGCTCATTGCGTACTTCGAAACAATCCCTAACGTACTGCCCAGTGGCCCTACCGCTCTAGTCAACGTCTCGCCCGACACCGTGCTCTCATCCTCCCTCGGATCAAGACCCATAGTGTCCACAGTCCCCATTTTGTCCAAGCACATGCCCCCTGCACCGGACTCCCTGGTTCTAACACTGGAGCGTCTGGAGGATGATAAGGAGGATGTGGACAGGCTCTCTGAGAACGGAGTGGAGCTACATGGAAAACGACTGGAAGAACATCGGTAAGGATTTACAGTGATGTGGTGGAATTGAGGCTATCCAATTAGGGGGGAACAGTAGAGGACACAGAAATCTATCCTGTGTGAACATTTTGTATAGTATGATTTCATCAAAAATAATCATTAGTATCAGACATTTGGCTATTGCTATCAAACCGTATGACCTTATGATCTGACTGTAAATGCCCTCTGAAGTCATTATGGCCTTAACGGTCTTCTGGGGTTTCGTAACCTTCATAGCCATACAGAGACAGCCTCTGAGGATGTTGTTATGAGCCTGGGCCATGTTTTGCTTTTGGTCTGAGGAATGGCTTGCTCCAAAACGTCACGTCATTAAATATTTGCTTGGGAGCTCCGCCTTGTGTGCGGCCTTTATTGTCATGTGTTGTTTCTCCCCAACAGTTACCACAAGAACAGCCTGAGCAAGGAGCAGCTGGAGGCGATCGTGGTGGAGCTGCAGAAGAAGGTGAAGGTTCTGCAGCAGAGGCACCGCCGGCACCTGGACAAGCTGCTGGGTCTGGAGACCACGGTGAGCCAGCTCCGGCAGACCAACCTGGTCAACGAAGAGAGGCTGCAGCTGCTGGAGAGGGTAAGGAGCTACTCCTCGGGTGGAGAATCAAAATGCTAGAAACCACTCCCCGGGTGGAGAATCAAAATGCTAGAAACCACTCCACTGGCAAAATAAAAGTGCTGGGAACCACTTCATGGGTGGAGACCCCAAACGCTACAGTAGACAACAGAAATGCCTAGAACCAGTCCACTGGCAAAACACAAGTACTAAGAACAACTTCACAGATGGGGAACCTAAATGCTAAGAACCACTCCACAGATGGAAAACAGAAATGCATGACACGTACTGTACATACAGAGATGATACCATGGCCTCTGATGAGGTTGTGCTAATTATGAAGTTCAGGTAATGCTGAAGCCTCTTAAAGGATTTAGTTAATCAGGAAAAAGTCCTCCTAGTGGAGGCGAGTCCTTCACAACAGTGTAGTCATCATGACTGCATCTGTTTGACTAAATAACAAAAAGCTATATTGACATTTTACATGTTGTATTGTAAGGGAGAAAACGTAAGGAATGTTTGTAAAGATGGACAAGATGTGGTGTTATTGGAATTAAATAGGTTTAATCCAGTAGTGGGCTGTCTTAGATTATAATGGAAATGCATTATAGGTTATTATAAAACATTGATGTTAAAAAAGAATTGTGATGATTTGGATGTAGCGTACTTGTCACTCCACCTGCAATCATGTCTTTTTAGGTAGTCTGTCTCCTTTGTGACAACACACAAAATGTGTATAAATACACACAGCAGGTGGACAGAGGAATGAGGGGCAGGTATTTTATCATTCCTGCATTGGTATTTGCATACAGATCGCACTGTAACTTGAGATGTGTCTGTTTCAGGCTTACCTACAGACCAGTGCAGCCGTCACTGAAGCTGGTGAGACTGTAGCCATCATCTACGGCGATGACAACACAACCTACCTTTACGCCCAGCAGAAGGCAGAGGAAGAGGAGGAAGAGGAAGTGGGCCAGCTCTTATAAAAGTTACACTGGCACAATGATCTACACACTTTAATGCTCTGTGATGCACAACGCTCAGAAATATCATGAAATATATGATGAGATGAATTACTAAGCATATTATGTATTTGAAGTCCATTAGAGTTATGTTATGATTTAATAATAGGTAACATGCAAACCCTCAGATTCCCAGTGTGATGGTAATGTGTTCATATATTCCCTTTTCTACCCTTAGCATTTGCACTAACTTCTTTGTGAAACAGCATACTCTTGGGAAATAAAGGTTGCTCAAAGGCGAATGTGATCAAAATATTTTGCGCTCTTTTGTTTCTCCTGCTGTTAAAAAAATATGTTGTCCAGAGCTGACTATTGTAGAGTGGAATATTTTTTAAGGCTGCACATTTTTATTTTGTAATTCTGTGAACCATGTATTCTTGAAATTGATTGGTAAAAGTAAAGTTTTTCCCTTTCACTCTCATCTTCCGTTAGTTGTAATTTCAGTTATTATGCAAGTTAGAAATAGGTCATCACTTGTTGATTGAACAGAATCTGTTAAGAATGTGCATGTAAATAACAAAAATAAAATGACATCATATGTTTGACAGAATCAACCGAAATTACAGCTGTTGCAAATCCTCAGAAATTGTCCAATGAGAATCGAACATTGGGGCGGGATTTCTGTAATTATGCAGAAATCACGCAATCACAGAGGGCGGTGTATGTTTGAAAATGTGTGCCGCTTGCTGACGGCCGAACTTTCGTCTACCCGTCCCTTGACTTGCCGTAGTTTCCCGACGAGTTTTAAGGATAAGGAAAAAATCGGACGCTGTTGAAAGTTATTTTCGCACCAACGTAACACAATTATCGGCAGATCCAACTGCATATTTAGTTTCCGGAGCTCACAATTTCGATATCGTTTCCTGTTGAGCTACCACGTCTACTGAAGAGTTTCCAGTTGCGAATTTCAGTTGGACGATTGTTTTGTGTTGAAGGCAACTGGAATCAAGCTATCTTTCGGCAGTCAAACCCG
Organism: Alosa alosa; assembly: GCF_017589495.1. NCBI lineage: Eukaryota > Metazoa > Chordata > Actinopteri > Clupeiformes > Clupeidae > Alosa > Alosa alosa. The sequence goes on along the minus strand of NC_063203.1, from coordinate 21,515,398 downwards.
CTAGCGTCAGATATCCATAACAGTTAATGATTTTAAACCGTTAGCAAATGCTAACCTCTCTTTCCTCGCACGAAACAATACGTTGTCCTGAAGAAGTGCGAGTGTGTGAGGACATTGGCCACTATCGTTGGACCAACTAGACATTTCGAACTTTAGTCTTGTTTGTGTCCGCACAGAAACCATGGCGGAAACATCGCAGTTTGGGGGAGGCAGTTTTACCTGCACAGTGAAAAAGGCAAACAGTCTCAACGCGGCATCAAGTAACGTTACAAATTTGAGACGGAAAGTCCGCCAGTCTCACAGAAGAAATATACATAATCGGGTATGTAACTTCATTTTTTTTTTGTAAAAACGCTGACTAAACTACTTCAAAGCCAGAACAAGGAGATGGAAGTGACACTAGAGTGTACTTCCCGACATTTTTTAAAGCTATGTTCACGTGGTTCAAGTAATTTTGCATGCAAAAGAACATGCATCTCACAATTGTGTTAATGAACACTGTGCCCATTGAATTTAGGCCGGTGTTAGCCGCAAATTAGTCATAACGTTTGGTTTGTTTGGCCTTGTAAAATCCATTGCTTCTTCATTCTGTATTTACAGTCAGAACAAAATTTGTTATCCAGCTGGTGTCTGTTACCTGTTGGCTAATCCATTATTTAGGACAAAGAGTCTACGAAAACAAATAAGTCATAAATAAGCATCGAAAGACCACGATGCCTCAATTTTTTTTTTTTTCCTTGCTTGTTTAGGCCTAGGCCAGCCTCTTCGATTTTGCTTGACATTGTAACCTCTCCGACCCTGCCAGGCTTGTTAGATGACAGGGGCCTAATACGACCTGAATTTGCAAAAAGGACGCACATAAGTAGTTTTGAGCCGCAGGTGGGTCACAGATGGGTTTCCCGTCCAACACGGAGCTCAGATTTCCTGTGTATTTCTGGCGCAGCTTTTGCTGCACCTGCTTGTTGCTTCTTCACTGTTGAGGATGCCGGGCGGTCTCCGAATTGTCCGTGTAAACCGAGATATTACAATAAGCAAGGGTGAATGAGGCGAGCGTCAAACAAAACCAACAAGGCAGAATGATAAGACTTAATGTGGAGCATTTGTGTAGAGCAGCCTTGCTAAGTGTGACTTGTCATTTTAGGTGGTCCTGGAGAAAGTCCTCGGCATCACTACATCTAGCAGTAGCGGTTTGGCCTGCGATCCCAACACTGGTCTGGTCGCCTATCCAGCAGGGTAATAACACCTCTCTGCCTAACTTCAGCTTTGCAGAAGAAGTTGAAGCTGCTTTTGAGACTGCATGAAAACGATTACTGGTATGCTAAACACGTTTGATTTTATCTTATCTAAATCACAGATGCGTTGTAGTTATCCTGCATCCAAAGAAGAATAAGCAGAGTCACATTCTCAATACATCCAGGTATGTGTGCATGTCTCAATCCACAGGTCTAATGGTTACTTATGTAATTCTATGGTTGCCACCTTTGCTCTTTTTTAAGACCTATTCATTAAAAAGTAACTGCAGCACTATGAATGATGCTAGTCCAATCAGCCTCTTTCCCAGGATCCTGTAAACACACGTTTACACTCATGGGTTTTGAAAATAAATAGCTGCCAGCTGTACCAGGTCATAGGGAAGGTTATCTTGGCAGCCATCGTAAGGAATTCACTGCCTATTACTTCTTGTCACACAAAGAGTAATATTAAGATTCTCCCAGGCTTTTTGCATGTGGGGGCTATATTTTGAAATGTCCACAAAATGAGTGAGTGCCATGCTTTTTTTTTATTCAGATGCCAGATTACAGCCTTTAATATTAAGGTTTGTGTGTGTGTGTGTTACCCAGGAAAACCTTCTCTGCCTTGGCCTTTTCTCAGGATGGAAAATATCTGGTCACCGGTGAGGTAAGCACTTGGAATCATTCCTAAATCTGCAGAAAGGGGGAGGTAAGTGTCTTTTAAAAAAGAGAAGCCCCACATGCATGTTCTTCCTCGAGTTTCTACAGGAGGGGAGACGAGTGTTTCTCAGTGATTGATTGTCTGAGGTCAACATGTACGCACGTCTTCAAACACGAGCCGTGTGGGTGATGGCGACCCGAGTGAGTTACGGGAGGATAAGTGCTCTCCCTCTCCCTCTCTCTCTCTCTCTCTCTCTCTCTCTCTCTCTCTCTCTCTCTCTCTCTCTCTCTCTCTCTCTCTCTCTCTCTCTCTCTCCCTCTCCCTCTCCCTCTCCCTCTCCCTCTCCCTCTCTCTCCCTGAACAGCCGCGGGTCGCAGTTGTGGCCCAGGGCGCTAGGCTACCAGTTGTTGTTGTGTTCTGATGTGGTCTGCAGACGTTGCCATGGCGAGGAGGGTTGGTGGAGGGGGAAGTTGTTGTACCAACGTGCAGCTCTTTAAAACCACACACACGCAGTGTGGCCTATGAGACAGATATATTTGTTGCCATGCTGGTGTTGTATGACAAGCGACATGCATGGTCCCCCTTCTAATCCCTTTACGTAATCTCGTCTCAGAGTACGACAAGTGTAAAGCCTCTTAAATTGAGTTTGTAAACACATGTACTTGTGTGCTCTGCTCATGGGTGGACTGAGCCTGGAATGAGTCTCCGGGATACCCTCCCCCACTCTCCCTCTCTCCTGCCTTGGTCGTCTGCAGAAGTAAACAAAGTGTTGCTTTGCAGCAGGGCTGATGTGCAGAAATAAGCAGGTGATGTGTCAGACTTAACTTCCTGACCTACATACTGGCTGCCAACAGAGTGTTGCCAACAAGGGACTGTGTTGACTTCAGGATTGTGTTTGTGTGTTTGTAGGTGTGGCCGGCCTCATATGACTCAGTCAAAAACGTCCTGCCCTGACACGTTCCTTAACTGCCCCCCCCCATCTCTGTTCTTATTTTGAGAATCCTCTCTCTGTCTCTCTCTCAGAGTGGGCACATGCCGTGTGTGCGCGTGTGGGACGTGGCAGAGCGTGCACAGGTGGCGGAGGTCCAGTGCCACAAGTATGGTGTGGCCTGCGTGGCCTTCTCTGCCAACGGCAGCTACATCGTCTCCGTGGGATACCAGCACGACCAGACCGTCAACGTGTGGGAGTGGAGGGTGAGTGGTGGATATACGTGTCACATGACATTTGCCCAGCCTATCAGGGAGAACTATTGGCGTGGATGAATGGAGTATGTGTAATTCCCAATTTATTTTAATCTGCATGCATCGTTTTGACCTGAGATCTGTTAAAAAAAAAAAAAAAATTGTTCTAACAAAATTAATTGGATGATTTAAAAAGCAGGCAAAAAAGAGAGATGGTGTGTAATTGTATAACTGTGAAAGAATGAGTGGTTAGTTAGCCTGACCTCAATATCCTGCAGGAGTGACTACCTGTATTCTTTGTTCTTATCCTGTGAGTGCTTCTGAGTTATCATGTGAGTGCTTCTGAAGTCATTGTAATCTTCTGTATTGATCAGTGTCCTAAGAGTGTCTGAGGAGTGTTTACTGAAGTCTCGTAAGGTTGCATAATATCACCTGTGTGTCTTGTCTGTCGTCTGCAGAAGGGGACTGTTATTGCATCAAACAAGGTTTCCAGTAGAGTGCTGTCTGTCTCCTTCTCCGAGGACAACAGCTACTTTGTCACCGCCGGCAACAGACATGTCAAATTCTGGTACCTGGACGCTTCCAAAGAGAGACGGGTACTATGCCAAAATGCGCCTCAATTTCAATTTATTCCAGCCCATGCTATTGGCCTCAGATAATGTCACTCAAGTGCTCTAGGCCAAACTCACTCGGTAGGTGTCCTGCGCCCACCCCTAGGTGAACAGCACGGTGCCCCTGATTGGCCGCTCAGGCTTGCTGGGAGAGCAGCGAAACAGCACGTTCTGCGGCCTGACATGCGGCCGCGGTGCCATGGCGGGCAGTGCCTACTGCATCACCCACACAGGCCTGCTGTGCCTGTTCAACAGCAAGAGGCAGCTGGAGGCGTGGGTTGACCTCAAGGTAGGTTGGTTCACCACCACAAAGGTCAGCACCTGCAGGTTTAACCAGAGCAGGTATAGGATTGGCAGGCTTGGCACACCAACAGGTTTAACTTCAGCAGGTTTATCACCCGTAGGTTTATCACCAAGCTCTCCTCTGCCACAGAACTTTATTCAGCTTGTTCCAAATGTATCTTTCTGGCTGACAACAGAGCATGTTTTGTTTGTTTGGTTGTTGTTGTTTTTAAAACTGGGATTTAGGGATTAAAAATGATGACATGCTTATTGTTCTTCAATTGTTGTCTGATTGTGACCCAGATCAGGCTGTAATCTAGGTGGGGTGGAAGACTGGTGGAAGATTGTCATCAGGTTTTTTGTTAGTGTTAGTCATAGAATGGTTAAAGATAATATTCTCCAAATGTCAGAGAATATTATCTTTACTCTCACTGTCAGCAACTATTATCTCAACTCCCACTGTCCAGAAATGATTGCTAACTGGGTGTTTACCTCTCTCTCACACACACACACACACACACACAGACCTCTTCGGCACGGTGTCTGTCTGTGAGTGAGAACTATGTGTTCTGCGGCTGTGCTGACGGGATGGTGAGAGTGTTCCGCCCTCAAGACCTGCACTTCATCACCACCTTGCACCGCCCACACAGACTCGGAGTGGACATCTCACAGGGCGTCCAGCCAGGGTAAGAAACACACACACACCCTGTAGAGTGGACATCTCACAGGGCGTCCAGCCAGGGTAAGAACACACACTGACGCAGAGTGGACTTTTTCACAGGGCGTTCAGCAAAGATGAGTGAGACTGCGTTTGTGGCCACATGTGGATTCGTACACTGACAATCCAAACACACAAACCCTTTCTGCAAGTGGATGTCACATGAGCCTACAGGCTGCTTCAGCACACAGACATGTGCACTAGCCAAGAGCCAGAACTTGTGATTTGTAAAATGACCTCAGTGAGTTTATTGGATGACTCATAGCTATTTTGGGCTCTGTGGTTCTCTATCTTATTTTGTTTTTATGGAACAATTTAACTGATTGTGTTTTTAAATCTGGCAGTAAGGACGGGTCCTCTTTCTCTTGCACTCAGATGCCCTCCGACTTTGTGTGTCTAAATAATTTTGTTTAACTTCTTATAGGTTGTTGACAGTTTTCATTTTGCCACCCCCCTCTCCAGGCACTTGTTCACCACAGACCTCAGCGCAGAGTACCCAGACACGCTGGCCTTGACTTATGACCCTGTCGCTCGGCACCTGACCTGTGTGTATAACGACCACAGCGTGTACGTGTGGGACGTGCACGACATCAGGAACGTGGGGAAGGTGTACTCGGCCCTCTACCACAGCGGCTGCGTGTGGAGTGTGGAGGTGAGTTCTGCTCCAGATCTGGATGGGGAATAGCCTGGAAATCCAGACCCAAATCTAGAAAGATTTAGGGTCTGGCAATGAGTAATGAAAATGGCCCAACTTGAGGGGCGGCACCAAGCATGCATTTGAAAATGTCACTGCACACAAGTGGACCAATGTTTACGGACTGATTCCGAACTCAGCATTTCACAGCGTTGTCGTCATCTGTTTAGCTCACCTCTGGTGATTGGTGCAGCTTGGCTCCAACAGCATGGGTAATGAGCATCATTACTGATTGCCAGAGTGACTCGCTGAGCAAATTCAAATTGTGCTCTTGCAAGAACTCTGGATTTCCAAGGTAGATGAGGAATAGAATTGGGAAAGAATTTTTAGTACCATGTTCCCCTGCCTTGGGATTTATGAAGAAGTTTGGAACCCTCCTATTTGAAAGTGGTAGTGCCATAGTATTATTATTGAAGTTCTGAAATTCCATAATGTCTAACAAAATGGAATTTTGTGTGTGTGTGTGCACAGACGTACCCTGAGGTGGAAGCCCCACATGCAGCCTGTCTGCCCCCCAGCTCCTTCCTCACCTGCTCGTCTGATAACACCATCCGCCTGTGGCACCTCGACCCCCAGCAGGGTTCCACACAGACCCAGGGCTCGGGCCTGCTCACCAGCCTGCACCGCAACCTCTATAGTCAGGTAAGAGAGGGAGGGAGAGAAATATAAATATCATACACACACACCCACACACAAACCAACCTCTACAACCATGTAAGACACACACACTAACCTGTGCTGCAACCTTCTGAAGCAGCACTAGACTAGCTATATTAGCCACACGTCTACATACACACGTTTTCAGTGTCACCGGTATGTAGGCATGAAATACACACACACACACACACACACACACACTCTGGCATCCATGTCTCAACACGTTTGATCCATAAAAAGTTAGATGCCCTCCAGTGTGCCTGTGTGTGGAATAGTCAAGGACCCGTCCTGCTTCACTGGGAGAATAAGCGCCCAGCTGTCAGCGAGCTGACGTGATTGATGACGACAGCAGATCTGAGAGTATGGCATGCCTGGGAGTTATTTATCTGCTCTTGTGTGCTTCCTTGTTAGGACATGCAGTATATTGCACTTGGCCACACACACACACATACACATGCTGGTGTAATACGTTCTGTAGGTGGTTTTGGGTCAGGTGTCTGCTAAAATTAGCAATAATGACATTTTTGATGCAATGTAAATGCATGCAATGCAATTTTGTGTGTGTGTGGTCAGGACCTGATGAGGATCGTGTATGTGGGGGAGGACACCCAGCATCTGCAGTCGGAGGGGGAGCGGGCTGAAGGGGGCTCTCTGGACGGGAAGTCCGGGATAAGGGTTCTGGGCATCAGTCCAGACGGCCAGCACCTCGCTGCTGGAGACCGTAATGGCAGCCTGCGGTGAGGGGGGACGCGCGCAGCCGCGCACACACGCACACACACACACACACACTAGGTTGGGGACCAAACACTGTTCCTTTACCAGTACTGACCGAATTAGGTCTGTATTACCGAGCATTGGTTCACGTGAAATCGAACGGTGCCAAATTTCGGTACTTTCATGTGCATCAGGAGCAGAGTGCACCAGCTGAGCTCATGAGTGCAACGTTATGTCTGTCTCAAAAGCGAAAGTTATTATGGCGAACTTAATATGCACCATTTAATCAATTTAACCACCATTTAAGTTCAAATTCACGTTGGCATGGTATGTTTTATTTGTCAAAGAATAACCAAACGACCAAACTCATTTAAACTAGCCTACTACGCACGCCTGTTAGAGACCGACTGAAACTAAGTAACTAAAACAAACATAGAACTGGGAAGCAGGGGATAATAACCTACTCTTAAATTGCATTAAAACGCATACAAAAGGGGATGAATTGCCTTTTTCATGAACATGGCCTTATCACATAACCCTAATGAAGTAATCATTTGTTCTATGTTTGAGTCTGTTTAAATAAATTCACTATCCACTGTTTATATGTTTGTATGTGTTAAAAAAAACAAAACAAAAAAACATTCTCAATGTATGAATTGAGTTTTTTGCAACTTTTACAAACAAGGTGTTACGGATTCAGTAAGGTTAAGGAACCGGAAAAAGTACCGCTGAATACCGACACCGAACCTCAGGCACCGGCACCGGTAACGATATTGGTTAAAATGTGATGGGTACCCAACCCAACACTCACACTCACACTCAATTATATTTCACTAGTATTATTGACACACTTCTGTTCTTTACAGCAACTGTTTTTCCTTACAAATGTTTTGTGGTGTGGTCATGCAAGCACCCTCTGAAGTTTTGTGAACCTGGTTTCCTCTGCCTGTTCACACACTAGCTGAAGTGTCAGCCTTATCTCTCCCCAGGATCTTTGAGCTGCAGTTTCTAGACGAGATCGCCAAGATTGTGGCCCATGACTCCGAGGTGCTGTGTCTGGAGTTCTCTCCCATGGAAACTGGTATGTGTCCACTGGCCTCTTCAGAGCCCTGTTTTTGTGATGCCACTGACCAATGACGGATTGCCAAATTGTAATCCCCCTGTCATGTGAAGTGGACAGACCTAATAACTATAGCATAACACTAAACAGATTTGCTTTAAATATTTTAAATGTCTTTTTAAATCTTATGTATGTCAGGTTTTCTTACCCTTGTTCTGCTGTTTATTGATAAACCTATTTGATGGGTAAACCTGTGAGTGTGACCTGACCATGCCATGTATAAAGGTTTTAAACAATTTCACTGTTTGTCAGTGAATGAGGTCAGCTTGTACTCATGTGAGTGTGTCTGTGCGTGTGTGTGTATCAGGTCTTCGTCTGCTCGCATCGGCCAGTCGTGACCGTCTCATCCACATCTTCAACGTGGAGAACAATTACAACCTGGAGCAGACTGTCTACGACCACTCTGCCTCCATCACTGCCATTAAGTTTTCAGGTGTGTGTGTGTGTGTGTGTGTGTGTGTGTGTGTGTGTGTGTGTGTGTGTGTGTGTGTGTGTGTGTGTGTGTGTGTGTGTGTGTGTGTGTGTGTGTGTGTGTGTGTGTGTGTGTGTCCCTCCCTTCTACTTTCCCCTTCATCTCTGTCATATACAAAGGGAGTAAAAGTGGAAGACTGAAAATGCATCCATTGTCCAAAACCTCCATATTCCCCTTGAGGCCATGACCTTACTCCTGATTGGTCACAGTGTAGCTGAAAACAGCCCATATTCTTTCACCTCTGTCAGTTCCTGTATGATCTGAGGCTTTAGTAACACAAGACTTCCTTTTACTGTGTGTGTGTGTGTGTAGGTGACCGTTCAGATGTGAACATGGTGAGCTGTGGGGCTGATAAGAGCATCTATTTTCGCACAGCCGAGCAGGTAGGTGTGTGTGGTGCTGGTGAAAAGAAGTGAGCTACTAGGATTATAGCAGATTAGACGTCCCAGCAGTGGATCCAGTCATTTAAACGTTTAAACAAGTTGGAATTTTTGGAGCTTTAATAAAATGAATGGCGGCAGAAGTCACTGAATAGGCATCGTTATCGCCAATTTACATGAAAGTGTACAGGTTTAGGTATTTTTAGTGAGTGTTGAGCTCCCTCTAGAGTCGTGATGTGTTTTATATGTTACTCTGCTATTGTAAATAGCAAACTTCTCGCGACTTATCCCGCCCTGTACACAATGCAAATGCTTTTTTTGTGGAGGTGAAAGTTTTGCCTGTTGTTAATCCATCTCCAAAGAGCTATATCTATTGACAAGGTAATGTTTCATGATTCTCGCGAGGTTTGGCAAGGCGCCACTCTTGGAAGTTGCATGGCTGGTTTTCTCGGTAGGGACTCGCTACGTCTATGCTGTATAGCTATGCTAGGTGAACGATTTGCCTATTACAAGTTCGTTTACTATCAAATTGGCTTCATAAAGGTGAAAACCTTGTATTGTGTGCCTTTAACCAAATACATCCCCTAACCTTAATCATAAATAGTTAACAGAACTGATCAGAGAGTTTGTTGATAATCTGAGTGTCTGTAGTCGTTGGGCGGACTATCCAGGTGAAGGGTGACCCAAGTTTGGTTGTGTGCTCCTGGCCTGCAGACAGCAGAGGGCCTGTCCTTTTCCCGGTCGCACTACGTGGCAGAGAAAACCACCCTCTACGACATGGACCTAGACGCCACAGGCGGTCAGGCAGCCATCGCCTGCCAGGACCGCAACGTCAGGTGTGTGTGTGTGTGTGTGTGTGACTCTTACTCTTCAGCTCAAATGATTAGGATTGTGAAGGTGGATGGATTGATTGGTTGTATCTGAAATGTTAAGGTAGACTGTTCGATTGATTGGTTGTATCTGAAATGTTAAGGTAGACTGTTCGATTGATTGGTTGTATCTGAAATGTTTAGGTAAACTGTTTGATTGATCAAAGTTTTGTCAGACAGCCCACTCGGTGAAGGAACATGTTTGTGTTGTATCTGTGTCCTGTGTTCAGAGTATACAACATCAAGAGTGGCAAAATGATGAGGTGCTTCAAGGGCTCCCTTAGTGAAGAAGGCACTCTGCTGAAGGTAAGCTGTGTGTGTTAAGAGTGCAATGTTCCCTCTAAGCTGCGTGCGCGCAAACCAGTCGAAGTGGCCGCGCAATAGATTTTTCAGACTGCACAAACAATTTTTTTTCAGGGATTAAAAATCTGAGCCTCAAAGGCGATATAGGCTAGGTAATAAACATTTAAAATACTGACATGTCTGACAACTAAGCCGGATGTAAGTTAGAATGTTTACATACAAAGTATAATTTAGGCTACTCTAGGCAGGCCCTGCTCCAGTTATGTAGTAGGCTACCATGGCGAGCAGATGCTACAGAAAAATGTCTGCCTAACGTTTAAACATGAGTGGTGAAATACTCCAATCTGACACAAAAGATGGTCCAGGTAGGAAAAAACTTTCAGACATATTTATGAAAGGAGTGGCGTGATCTGCAAATTCTGCTCGGAGGCAAAAGCGAAAGGAGAGTTCGTTTGTGTGAAAATTTGGTCTGAGTGGAAGCTTGATTACCTAAAGCGTTATCTGACACATAAAGTCCATGTAGAGGTATTGAAAACATGAAGACTTAGACATGGGAACTCTATCGATCAAATTCTCCCCGAAACTAATGAAGCCCGAGAGAGACTAATTCAGAGTGATTAATCGACAATGTGATGCTAGCAATTAAAAGAGAATTCTGGTGTGATATTGACCTAAAGTGTGTTGAAACATGATGCCGAGTGTGAACGTATGTCTCTCATAGCCCACTCCAAAATCTGGCGCTAGTTAGCCGATGCTACCAACAGCTTTTTCAATGGTGGTGCTTCGGCATTGGGCTAGCCATGCAAATAAATCACTGTTTTACACCATTTACGAGGCTCAATGGATCTCCACACTTCATTGGTAGACTTCCGAGGGCCCTGACATTTAAAACGAGACATTGAGAACTTTGAAAAAGCACTGGTAGTTTACTTACAAGACGATTTATACAGACAGTATCTTCAATGGTGTAGCGTTTGCAGCCATCTTGAATTTAGTCAATGATAAGTCGAAATGACGAAGTAAGAATGAACAGGTATGATAAGGGATCAGATTCCAAAAATAATTCAGTGGAAAATGCATGGATTCCAGTTTCTCCCAGTAGTAACTTTTTCAAAGTTCTCAATGTCTCGTTTTAAATGTCAGGGCCCTCGGAAGTCTACCAATGAAGTGCGGAGATACATTGAGCCTCGTAAATGGTGTAAAACAGTGATTTATTTGCATGGTTAGTCTCGAAGTCAAGCACCACCATTGAAAAAGCTGTTGGTAGCATCGGGCTAACTAGCCAGATTTTGAGTGCAGGGGACAAGCCGAGATGGGCTATGAGACATACGTTCACACTCGGTATCATGTTTCAACATACTTTAGGTCAATATCACACCGGAATTCTCCTTTAACACCAACATGTCCATGTTATCAGTTCAAGATACACGATCATATGGCAAGATGCTTGTGCTTTACATTACGTTTCGGAAGCAAACTGATTTCAGTTACAAGACAGTTTTTTCTGGAATCATTCAGCTTTCAGGATGCCCTGCAGAAAACATCCTTAATGCCATTACCAAGTTCTACGCCTTGAATTTCCCCTTGGGGATCAATAAAGTATCCATCTATCTATCTACGCAGACCATGTGCTAAACATTAACAAAATGGTAATGTTTACTTCAGATGGTGCTTAAAGGTTGTATCAGCAAAACTCTCCTAAACACGCATCTTGTCTGTTATTGGTTGGAACAGTTTATTTTGGCTTTGAGTGGTTGCTGGTAGCAATTGTTTTTGTGTAGGCCTACAGATCTTGGAGCCTAGGCTGCCTACAGAGACATGTTTTTTTGACGGCCTGCTTATGGTAGGCAGCTAGCGGATTGTTAGGAAAGATTTAGATGAATTTTGATAATTTATGTTTGGGCCTTTTTTGTGCTTGAAATCGCTGATACAACCTTTAATGTTAAGCAGACTTAAAGGAGTGGCTGCTTTACTGAAGCGTCACCTACCGCACCTGACAAGATGAGCCACATAGCCAGATAGGCCTATCTCCCTCAGTGAAATACAAAAATGACATGTTTTGTAGCCTAGTTTGTTGCAAACCACTCCAGTTATAAAATTGTTTATATAGGCTACCTTTAGGAAAAATGACACCATGTCAATTTAATAGGCCTATAGTTATTGCTAAGCACTGGCATTAGCCAGTTAGCATTTGTGTAATATACACTACTCAAAAAAATTAAAGGAACACTTTGAAAAAACATCAGATCTCAATGGGGAAAAAAACTCATGCTGGATATATATACTGATATGGACTGTATGTAATGTGTACTTGGTAAAGGATGGCACATTATTTTTTGGTAATGAAAATTATCAACCTACAGAGGGCTGAATTCAAAGACCCCCACGAAAATCAATGAAAAAAGTGAAAAATGATGCGACAAGTTTGTCCATTTTGCCTAAATTTCATTGCAGCAACTCAAAATGGTACTCAGTAGTTCGTATGGACCCCACATGCTGGACAATGAGACGGCGGATGGTGTCCTGGGGGTCTGCTCCCAGATGTGGACACGACCATCATTGAGCTCCTTGACCGTCTGTGGTGCAACCTGCCGGTGTTGGATGGACCAAAACACAATGTCCAAGAGGTGTTCTACTGGGTTTAAGTCAGGGGAGTGTGGGGGACAGTCAATGGTATCAATGCCTTCATCCTCCAGGAACTGCCTGCACACTCTCGCCACATGTGGCCGGCCATTGTTGTGCACCAGGGGGAACACCAGGGGCCTCTGCACCAGTACAGGGTCAGACAATGGGTCTGAAGATTCATCCCGATACCTAAGAGCAGTGAGGGTGCCGTTGTTTTGCCCATAGAGGTCTCTGTGTCCCTCCAAGGATATGCCTCCACAGACCATTACTGTCCCACCACCAAATCGGTCATGCTGAATCATGCAGCATAACATTCTCCACAACATCTCCAGACCCTTTCACGTCTGTCACGTGTTCAGGGTGAACCTGCTCTCATCTGTGAAAAGCACAGGGCGCTAATGGCGGACCTGCCAATTTTGTATTCTATGGCAATTGAGCTTCACAGTGCTGGGCAGGGAGCACAGGTCCCTCTAGAGGCCATCGGGCCCTCAGGCCACCCTCGTGAAGTCTGTTTCTGATCGTGTGGTCAGAGATATTCACACCAGCGGCCTGCTGGAGGTCATTTTGTAGGGCTCTGGCAGGGCTCCTACTGTTCCTCCTTGCACAAAGGAGCAGATACTGGCCCTGCTGCTGGGTAAAGGATCTTCTACCACACTGCCCAGCTCTCTTAAAGCAACTCCTTTTGAGACTGCGCTGGGAGACACAGAAGTCCTGGCAATGGAACGTATTGGTGTGCCATTCTGGAGGAGTTGGACTACCTGTGCAACCTTTGTAGGCTCCAGGTACTGGCTTATGCTACCAGTAATGACACTGACCCTACCCAAATGTGAAACTTGTGAAAAATCATTCAAGAAGGATAAAAATTGCCACCACCTGTAAAACCATTCCTGTTTTGGGGGTCGTCTCATTGTTGCCCCTCTAGTGCACCTGTTGTTAACTTTGACGCCAAAGCAGGTGAAACTGATTCACAACCCCCTCTGTTACGTAACTGGCCAGACCAATAGCTTACAAATTTGATAACCTTGATGCTATACTCCTATGAGAAAGTATTCCCTTATTTATTTTGAGCTGTATGTGTGTTGTGTGTGTGTGTGTGTGTGTGTGTGTGTGTGTGTGTGTGTGTGTGTGTGTGTGTGTGTGTGTGTGTGTGCCACACACACACACACAATATAACCGCTCTAAACCTTACTGAAGTTCAATCAAAGATCCTTTAAGTTCAACTAAACTGACCAGTAAAACACCATCATTAAAATGTCCAACCATTATAAATGATATTGAATAAATATCAACCTTTTTTAGACATATTGATGCATTAGCTGTCATCTCTTTGAATTCCCTATGGCTAACGCAGGTTCGTGGTCGTTTTCGGCAGGTCGCATGGTTGCGAATTGCTCACAGTGCTGAAATGTGTGCTCAGAAAACAAAATATTTGCTCAGTGCTGAAAAAAAAAATAGAAGGAACATTGGTTAGGTGCCTTTTATATTTGAACTAATATTGCTACCAGTACTTGGTGTGTTCCATAATGGTACACAACTGTACTCTTATTTTTTTTAGTATATTTTTTGGGGCTTTTTATGCCTTTTAATGAGATATGACAGGAAGCGAGAGGAAGAGTCAGGGTAGGATCCGGAAAGGACCACGGGTCGGGAATTGAACTCGGGTCGCCGGCGTACAGTGCAGGTGCCCCAGCCAGTCGCGCCATGGCCGGGGCCTTTTCAGTACTTTACTTTGTCTGAATCTGTAACACTAGCCAGCAGCTCTTGACCAGTGAAATTGGTAGAGCTACCAAGTTCAAAAACAATTTTATATTTGGAAAGACATGCGGAACAACAGACACTGTGCTTCTTTAAAAAGAAAAACAAAACTGGGAAGAGTGCAAGACATAGTGGCCAAACATGTATTGCACCTGTAGTGGTTTAGTCTCTCCCAGATTCCTTCTCCTCCTTTAGCTTACTGAAATTTGGCACTGGCTGCTTTAACATGAAGCGAATCCTTGGTGTACTGACTTAATGTGGTCAGTGCAATTAAAGTTTTTGGTAAGAGTTTGGTACCCAGCCTGTGTGTGTGAGTAGTTCTATTTTTTTCTGTCTACTTTGGCTTGTGTACCCTCACTGTTGGTGTGGTCCCACTGATCTCTAGAGCACTGGTGCTGATGGTGTCCATAGAAACCGTATCTCCCTCCCTCCACAGGTCCAGATGGATCCTTCTGGAGTCTACCTGGCCACCAGCTGCTCTGACAAGAACATCAGCATCTTTGACTATGAGTCTGGAGAGTGTGTGGCCAGCCTGTTTGGGCACTCTGGTATGCCCCTCTTTTCGTGTGTGTGTGTGTGTGTGTCCTCCCACACCAACAGGGGCTTTTTCAACACTGTCTACTCCTGAAGAATCAGTAGAGATGGGCAAGTAAACAAATCATTTCTTTCTTTCTCATTCATTCATTCATTCATTCATTTATTCGTTCTCTCTCAGAAATCGTGACGGGCATGAGGTTCAGCCAGGACTGCAGGTACCTCATCACGGTATCTGGTGACAGGTGAGGGAGACTGCATGACTCAAATTCTTTGGTTTACATTCCCTCCCTCTTCATAATGTAATCCAATACACGTCTGCAATGCACGTCAGAATGCAATCAATACATGTTTCCAATACACTTCAGAATGTAATCCAGTACACTAATCAATCAGTGGCATCACTGGATCAACTGGACATAAACTGTGCGTGATTTGTGTGTATGTGAAAGCCAATGGAAGTCTGACCGTAACATTTGATAAATGTGTTTTTTTGTGTGTGTGTTTAGCTGTGTGTTTCTGTGGCGCTTGGACTCTCAGATGACCAACTCCATGAGGAAGAGGCTGGCGGAGAAAAGGGAGAGGGCAGGCCTTCGGAACGCCAGTGCTGCCAGTCAACAGCATATGCTCCGGTCAGACACAGACAGCAATGTGTTTTTCTCCCAGTATCAGTTGATCTGTGGCAGGCCCTTCGTTTAGTCTCCTTGTGTTTGTATATCCAGATTAAGCGCATCCTGCCGGGACACAGTGTTTAGATTGAGCTAAACGAACAGGGCCCCTTGAACTTGAACCCCTATTAGGGTTTTTGTTTTTTTTGACCAGTCATTTTGTAGAAGAGTCATGCTTTCCATCTTTTAGTCATCTGGACTTTGCTGATTTTTCTATGTCAGGGGTTTTCAACTGATTGTGAACCAGGGACCACCATTCTGACTAATTACGCAACCCCAGGACCACCACTGAATAAAAATACTGATTCCCACATTGCAACGACACTACTGAATCCATGGTCAGGGACCACCAGCAATGTCCTCACGGACCACTGGTTGAAAACCCCTGTTCTATGTGATGTCTGTGATTTGGAACTAGTAGAATGTGCTCATACTTGGATAGCTTTCAAGGGGTGGAGGAGAGGGGTAAACAGACATGCCCAGTGAGTCCATGCTTGAGGCCATCGTTAAGCTGCTTCAACGCAGTACTGCAGAATGCTTAGCACCATTTAAAAAAAGAAAGACAAAAAAAAAGTGTTTACTGCAGATCACCCAACTGATCCCCCGCCACTGAACAGTTTTGCTAGCAAATGAGCTGAATGGGAGAAAGGGGAATAATTAGTTTCACAGTCTGCTTAGTTTCCTCCTCTGCAGATTTTCAAGTGGCTGGTTCATGTAAAAAAAAAAAAAGTATTATACCTTGTTTTACATTTGTAGTTAGAGCAATTAATAAAATTAATTGATCAATTGTCAATTATTACTTCCAACAATTACGAAAAAACATTATCAATCTATACAGATTATTTTTTCTTTTTCCAATTCAATTCACTGTTCATTTTTAAAATTTAGAAAATGGATGTTTCCAAAATCATTGATTAATCATGTTAAATAATTGGGAGTTTGCTCTTAAAGACTGGGCTTTTTATTCTTGTGTGATATACTGGATGGACGAATACAGGTGGTCAAGAGAGGTGTGTGTGTGTGTGTGTGTGTAGGAGGGAGACCTACATCACTGTGCCAGCAGTGCCGGATATAGCCCAGGAGAAGGGTGAGGAAGAGGATGATACGGCCTTGTGTGAAGAAGAGCCACGCACCCCAGCTAGGGTTGACACAAATCCGGGTGAGTGCAGGGAAAACGCTCTAACGAGACGCCTATCAGGCCACAGATAGGCCTTTTCCACCAGCAGAGAGCCAGCTCTGTTCTGGTACACCTTCCAGATGTTGAATCGTTCGGAGCATTTCGATCAAAGATAAATCGGTTTGGAACCGGAAAGTTGGTTTGGATCTGGAACCAAAAAGTAGTCCGTTCTCCAAGATCAATGGAAATCAGCCCGGAGGGTTTTGCATAATCCTGCTTAGAGATCGACAAATGGCACCTATATAACAACCTTGGTGGGGGTCATTATTTAGCTGCAGTGTTAGTGATTTTTATTGAACTGTTGGCCATCACTGCTTGTGTTCCAGAGGTTGCTGACCCGCTGCTGCTGCAGACCAATGGCAGATTACCCATGTGGGCTCGCAAACTGGTGAGAAAACACTCCTGCAAATATGGGAAAGTAATCAAACGTGTGAACAAGCTTGAACACTCCTCAACCCTCTATTGCCTCTCTCTCTCGCTCGCTCGCTCGAGGATTTTGCACATATTAATTGATTGCCATTTTGTCATTCCTTTGTTGTAGTAAAGTATCATTTAAAATCTCTGCCAACCTCTCCCTCCTCTGCTGTCCCCAAGGCTGCAGTGAGCTCTGCTGGTGCGCCAGGCCCTGCTGCTTCTGCTGGCACCACCGCTGCTGCCGCCGTCGCCCCCTCTGCATTGGGCCCCTACCAGCCACGGGGCCGCTGGGCCGAGCAGTCGGACCCCCAGGCCATCCGCTCTCTCCTGGAGACGCGCAGCCTGCAGCTGGCCCTCACGCCCAGCCCCCAGAGAGCCGACGGGGGAGGAGACGCCGAGGAGGAGGCCGACGACTCCCACTTCCACCCCCAGAGCCTGGACAGCCTCATGGACGAGGAGGAGGAGGAGGAAGAGGAGGAGCCAGAGGAGGAGGACGAGAATGAGAAGGTGGGTTAGAGTGCTGATGTGGCTGTGTGTGTTTGTTGCATGATGAAATATTAGTTTTTGAGGGTCTGTGATTGGATGTGTCTCTGTGTACATGACTGTGTGTTCGTGTTCGTGTGAGACTTTGTAGTAAGATGCATTCGAAGATTTTTCAGACCTGTTCAAGTTGTCCACATTTTATGCTTATGCTTCAGACTAGGGCTGTACGATATATCGTTTTAGCATCCGTCATTGCGATGTGTGCATGTTCAGGGGTCACATTGATGACTTAAATTCAAATTGCAAATCATGCTACAGCTTTTGCAGCTGAAGAAAAATTAATCAAATGAATCGTTTGTCATTTTCCATGACGACGATAGAATTAACGAGCCATACTCTGGAAGACCACTGTATTCTTGCCAACAGTTAATAAGTTAGGTTAGGTAGGATAGGTTAATCAGACCTATCGCAATATATGGTAGAAAAATATCACAATATATGTTCTTTTTTTTCCAATACTGTGCAGCCCTACTTCAGACTTCTCTTTTTAGAAAAAAAAAAAAAAAAAAAAAACACTGAACTCTTTGGAGTGTGTTGAATCCATTATATGGTGATACTGAAAACTTGAATAGGTCTGAACATTTGTAAGGGGTCTAACAACTTTCCAAATGGACTCTATTTTACGTTTTGATGTTTTGGTCTATTGGTCATCACTCCTTTCCTTCCTTCCTTTTTTATTAGGGGGAAAAAAGCATCTTCCTGTGACTCCTTACTGAGTCTACCTCTGAGCGTTATTATGTTCCGTGTGTCCACCGTTAGTCACTTCCCTCGCCCTCCCGACTCCCACCAGGACTCACTGACCGCTGCTGTTTCAGCTTCATTTAACCCTTAAAGGTGTAGGTTTTTGAACATTCTAAGTTCCACAACAATTGAAGGTTCTAAAATTCTATGTTGAATTCAATGAACCCAGATATTCTTTAGAACGTTCATTTCCCAACATTCCCGTCACACCGGTGTGACGGTACTCCTTTAAGGGTTAAATCCCCCACACTTGGTCCCATGAGTCTGATTTGGGTGACTCACTTTATACACACACAGCACAACTTCACTCACGAGCGCTCTCTCTGTCACATGCTGCACAGGGTGTGTGTGTCAGAGGGATGATCTCAGAATCTGAATGGTATAAACTTAAAGGGGAACTGGCACTGAATTTTGGCAAAGGAGGAGGGGGGGAGCAGGATGGGATGTCCCTGCCACTGCAGTGCAAGAAGTCTGGATAGGAAGGCTGAACAAGAGTTAAAGTGTGTGTGTGTGTGTGTGTGTGAGGGAGGGGTGTGTGTGTGTGTGTGGCTGGCTCGTGTGTGTGTGTGTGGTAGCGCTTGCCAGCTAGCGAGAGGAGAAACTGAGAGGATGGATGAAGGGCAAAGCCCCCTCTTTCTCTTTCTCTTTCTCTCTGTCTCCCTCTGTCTTTGGGCTCTACTGCAGCAAAGCGGCGGCGAGTCAGCACCTCTATCCCTGCCAGCCAGTCTGGCGCCTGCGGCCACAGGTGAACGTGGTGCATCTTTACGCTTGTAGCCACGGAAACAAGATCTGCCGCACTCTCTCTCTCTGTCTGTCTGTCTGTCTGTCTGTCTGTCTGTCTGTCTGTCTGTCTGTCTGGGTATCCTGGGACTGGATACTACAGGTTACCAGAGAGGTGGGGGGAAACTACATTTTCACACGTGTGTGTGTGTTGGTGCAGAGCTCAAGCGGTCACTTTGAGGCGGGTTTTCCAAGACCTGGCTACCTGCCACTGCCGGCTGCGGGGGATCTGTTTGGCCCTGGACGCGACTCTCTGGACAGGAACGACTACATCCTGTACCCGGCCAACAGCACAGCACTGTCAACAGGGGGAGACGGGTAAGATGGGCAGTCACTCACTCACTCACTCACTCACTCACTCACTCACTCACACACACCTCGCATCCTCTTTGTACGCACATGCGCATATGTACTTGCATACACACTCATTCACTTTCATTCTCTCTCTCTCTCATTCATTCATTCATTGTCATTGTCTCTTTCTCTTTCTCTCCCTCATTCTCAGAGGCAGACATCCCGGGTTCAGAAAGTAAAAGTCCTGCCAAGTATTTGATCCAACCATTTAGTAAACCAGCTCATCCTAATTAGCAGCCAGGTAGATCAGATAATTAGTGATATCACCTGTGTTAAGTGCACAAGTAGAAAGAATATATGGCAGGACTTTCTTTCTGGAACTGGAATGTCCAACTCTGCTCATTCTCGCTCTCTCATAACCACCTGCACCACGTCAGCGTGTTGTCCACTGCTGCATGGACACGCTGTCAGCACACACACAGTTATGGCGTAATCAATATGCAATCAGACTGAGTGTCTGTGTACTGCAGCATGCGTTTCCTAGTGTCTCAAGCACCAGTATTTGTAAAGGAGGGAAACCATGAATTGTATACTGTGCCTCATTGTATGTGACCCATATGCAGTAGACTATAACGTGTGTGTGTGTGTGTCTCTTTCCTCAGGGACTTTGACGTGAAAGCTTTATGTGAGGTGGGAGAGGAGCTTAGTCCAGACAGTGCCTGTTGCGTGGGCTCAACGGAGAGCCGGGGGTCCAATCAGGAGCCAGCGATGGATCGTGAGTCCTCCTCACGCAACAATGTCTCACCTTAGCGCCATCTCCACCTAAAGAGCATAGGTTAAAGTGAATGTAGTCCTAAGACGTTAGTTTGTTCTATTTTGTAACGCTCAAGAGACATGTGGTGACCACCACAAACTGTCTTGATCAACCTTCAGATTTGGTAATTGTCAACAACTTGGGTAGAAGTAGCATCACTTTCTGCAGTGACCTGTCCACCTATGTGTCTAAACAGTGTGTGTGTTTTTTTTTTTTTTTTTTTTTTTTTTTTTAATTCTCTGCTTATGTCTCTGTTCTCTTAATCATTCCCAATATCTTCTCTCCTCTACATCTTCCTCCTCCTCTTCTTCCTCCTCTTCCTCTTCCTCATCCACAGCAGACACAGACTCCCTGAGCCAGGTGAGCTCCACGGGCAGCTCCGGCGTGGAGGAAGAGGAGGAGGAAGAGCCAGAGACACTCTTGCGCCAGCATTTTGACACACTGGCCAACAGCCTGTCCAGCGATGGTGAGCTTACACCACTGCCGCCTCCTCCCGAGACCTCCTAATCTCTTCACTTTGCGCATAGTGGATTGTCACCACCCTCAAGTAATGGTAGAAGGAACAGTCCTCAGGGCAACCAAGGTCTATGGAATTTCTGGGATATCGGTCTATTCCAGACATGGAAAGTCGGCCAAGTCATGGAATTTGGTTGTAGCAAAGTATTATTTGGAATGAAAACCAACAAAATTTTGAATGTTAACATGCTTCTTGTAATACTGTAGCTGGTTTTTGAATGCTCGGTCCGTTAAAGGTCATTGGGAAAGTCAGGGGATTTCGCTTGGTGAGGGAACCCTGAGCGCTCAGTGTTTCCCACAGAATTAAATTCCATTTGTGGTGGTTGGTTTGCAGAATTAACTTGAATATAACAGTTTTTAACAAATTAGCACAGCGTGGTTATGATGCTAACCAGATTTAAAGGTGCCATGTGTAATGTCCGCCAAAAAATCAATTCATACTCCACATTCCATAAAAGATGGGGGCAGTATACCTCCAGAAAGTGAGTTGGTCTACCGTAGAGTAACAACCGAGACACGTGTATTGCAGTTTGGCTGGTGGTTATGTTGCCCGTGACACCGCCTCCCATGGCGAAACTGGTATTATGACACCTGTCGGGCTGTGGCTAGTAATTTAGCATGCTAATTCAGGTTGATATCTCTGCAGCACTATGCCTTGTCATTTTTTAAATGACAACATCGCCCTAATTTCTTCTCATTCTTTTGATGTGTGTAGCTCATTTTTTGGATATTTATACCTCAATTCTTACACATGGCACCTTTTAAGCACAATTTAGTACAACCTGGGAAAGTTGTGTGGTGGTCAATGTTGATATTGTGGTGCGCTGCCACAAATAAGTCAATGTATGGGAAACACTGGCCCTAGTACACAGTGCATTTTCATCAACGTTCAGAAATCATCATGAACACAGAAGTAGACACATGTACACAAGAATTCGCAATGAAAGCCTCTAGCTGTGATGCGTCAATGTGTTCGCCATACTGGGTGATATTCTTCAGGGTGTATATGACGCCGTTTGTGTCCATCAGTATCCCTGCTTACTCATTTATCAGTCAGCTGAGGTCAGTGAGTCAAATACGCCTTTATGAATATACCCTTCTGCAAACTTGGTATGGGTGATGGTTGGCATCTCTTTTGACTTTGTGCCTCAATGTGTGTGTGTGTGTCTGTCTGTGTGCCCCTAAAGCTGAGAAGTTTGACACAGACCCTCGCAGTCTGCAGCCGGCATCTGACAGCAACTTCCTCAACCCGCGTCTGAGCATCTCCACACGTTTCCTGTCTCGCTTCCAGAACCGCCTGCGGTCAGTCTGACACGCACACACGCACACACACCCACCCCGCAGCTGCACATGTTCATCTTTAGCATTAGAAATGGATTCCCTACGCTACAATGGATGGCACAAATTTCTGTCAGAATTTTACTGTAGTCCACGTCTCATATGTCCATAAATATGAAGACTGAAAGAAGTTTTTATCACCAAACTTAACCTTGATAACAGACACAGACCGCTCTTTGACCATGTGAAATAAGCACCATATCTTTGGTGAAATAAGCACCATATTTAACATCAGAATTGATTGTGTAACTTTTCCGCTTGCACACAAACCCTCACTGACAATGTTCACCCGTCTTCTCTCTGCCCTTCTCAGAGGCGTAGGCTGTGGTGCGTCTGCCCCCCGGCCTGCTGCACTGCCCCCCAGCATCACCGAGGAGGCCTCTCCTGGAAGCAGCCCCACTGCCCCATCTGCCCCTACTCACCCCATCCCCCAGGTAAGAGCAGCTCACTTGGACCCTGGTCACTGATTTACTTGCCACTAGGTGGTGCTGTGCTAGAGACAGTGTGTGTGTGTGTGTGTGTGGTTTTCAATGTGGAGGCATTCATTGGCCTTCAGCAGGGATTAGGGTGCTAAGGGGCTGTCAATAAAGGCCATTTTAACACATTTGGACTGGGACAAACAATGTACAATGCAAATTTCCTCTTAAGATTTTACAACTACAGGCAAAAATGGTTCCTTTAAATGGCATCTTATGCCAAGTTGCATGCAAGTTAAAGTTTGTCTTTGTTGGCTGTGCTCAGGTCTCTATGAAGATTCAGCAGGCTGGTGAGAGTGCTGTTGAGCCTCCCACGCTGGCTGAGGAGGGCAAGAGCCGAGGTGAGTCATGGCTTCATTTGTCTGTCTGTCTCTGTGTCTATCTGTCTGTCTCTCTCTCTGTCTGTGTCTCTCTGTCTGTCTCTGTCTCTGTTACTTGTGATCACTACCCATAGTAACCTTCTTGTCTGAGGTGAAGTAGGCTTGGTCTGACTCACTTCAGGCAACAGTTGGCTTTTGTGGGCGGTGTTGTTTTTCTCTTCAGTTCAGAGAGAACATACACCTCACCTTGAACGGTACGTCAAAATAGAAGGTCTCGGTATGTGTCTGTGACTGTATTTCTCAGGATGTGGTTGTTGTCATCAAGGTGGTAAGAATATGGTTAGCCTGTTACTCTGAGACTCAGAACTTCCTGGGTATAGTTACAGCTGACAGAGGCACTGCTCCTACTGTATAGCAACAACAACTAAACTCTGAAGTCTCACTGGTTGACTTAAAGATTTCATGTTGAGGTCCGACACCGTTAAGGTTGTTGTCTTTGGTCGATATTTAGTGTTGTCATTGACCCCCCCTTTAGACTTAAATGTTTTAAAATGTGTCTTGGGAAATTGGATCACAAATGGACCAAGCACCAAATTCAAATGTAAACGACCACCAAGACCTGTTATTACTCCCAGATTGTCATCTCCCCCAGCTCAATATGCTGGACTTGGCCAAAACGGGTATGTTTGGATAATCAGGACTGCTGCTTATGAGTCTAATCGAGTGCAGTATGCCTTTAATTCCCCTGACTTTAATCGGGTTTCCCTGGAGTAGGCATTAACTGCATATCTAGGGTTGGGGAGCGGTTGAGAACCGCTGCCGCTGCTGGATGGGTCTCGGTTCCTGTTTCTTCGCTGGCTTAGTTGTGTGTTAACACTGGTTTTAACTGTTTGAAATTGAATGCCGCTGGCTGTGAAGCTGAAGCTGTGAAGTTGGTGAAGTCTCGGCCCCCGGTGCCCAGGAAGCAGCACTCGGCACCCAACCTACGGCGCCCGCGGCCTCTGCAGAGTCGCCACAGCATAGCTGGCATTGGGTGGACTAGCACCCTGGGAGGTGTGTGTGTGTGTGTGTGTGTGTGTTTGTGTTTGTGCGCACAGGCAACTGGGGTTTTCATGGTGCTGCACAATATGATCAAATCAGGGGACACTGGTTTTGGGTCTTTCTTTCTTTCTTTCTTTCTTTCTTTCTTTCTTTCTTTCTCATGCACCTTTGTGTTGAGTTTTTATGTGATTGGTTTGCACCCTGTTCATAATTTCCCATTCACAGTTCCTCTTAGGGTGAGGGTTAAGTGGCTGGTCTATTGTGTCTATTTACCAGTGGGGTCCGGGGAAGTGTTGTGGGTGCCATCCACCATGCAGATTGACCAATCAGGCATGAGCAGTGACAACCAATCATCCAATCTGATAGGGCACAGTCACGTCTACTATCTTCTCCTTTCTTCTCCGAGTTGTTTGCAAAACATGTCTTTTCTACCCCTGCAGAGGTAACAGACAAGGCCCTGTTCTCCCAGTCCAACATTGAGAATGTGGCCACCACACCGGGGCAGAACCCAGGCAGCGGCCCGTCTCCCAAACCCAGCCACCTGGCGCCGGAGAAGGACGCGGGACTACGCTCCTCTCAGAGCTACATGAGCACCACCACCAGCTTCCGTGCCAAGGTGTCCCGCTCTGGCAATCCGGCAGAGGCCCCCGGCAGGACCCCCCTAACGGAGGAGCCCATCCCGCCAGCCAAAGCCTCGGGCCCCAGGGCTCCTTCCTTCCAGGACCTGAGTGTGGAGCACGGGGACTTTAAGGAGAACCTGCCCCCTACCTCTCTTCCTCCTCCTCTTGCATCCTCTTTGACCATCGCTGCCTTCACCTCTGAGACCGGGTCAGCCAGCCTCCCCTCCACGCCGATGGCCTCCACCGGAACATCGTCCTCTTTGGGCCAGTTGCCTGGCAACCACAGCGCCCGGGCAGCACTCCGGTTGGACCTGTCGGGCTCCGACTGCTGCCCCTCCCTGGGCCGCCCGTCTCCCGCCGCTTCCATGAAGAGCCGGCGGCGGATGGCTCCGGAGGGCGCGCCGCGGCAGTCTGCGCTGGTCACGCCGACCGAGATGCGGTCACTGGGACAGGAGGGCAGGAAGCGCATCAGCAACATCGAGGATGGCATGACCCCCCGTGGTGCCCTCGGCTCCAGAGCCTCCACCACTCTCCCCTCTGCCACCTGTCGCTCCCCAGAGCCCTCTCAGGCCAGAGCTGCCGAGAGGCACCCAAGACCAGACCCCCAGGCCCAGCTGCAGCAGCAGGCCATCTCCCGGCCCTCCGGTCCAGCAGCATCTCCCACTGTGGATAACCTGTCTTTCCAGGACTGCCCAGCATTGTGCTCCAGTCCAGTGGACTCAGGTGAGGGGCATAGTTGGGGGAATAAGCAAATTATCTTTGAGTTGCATTGCATTGTAAGCTGAAGACTATTAATCTGGTGGCTCCGTCTTCTTCCCCCTCTTGTGCTTCTAGCTGATTCAGTGGAGTCTGTGAACTTGCAGACGTGCAACCAGATAGTGAACGAGCTGAGACACACCATGAAGAGAGCTGTGAGTCTGTACAGCAAGGTGAGCACCAGCACAAGGCTTTCATCCTCACCCCTCAGTGCCCAGTCAACTCATGCATGTGAAATGCACTGTGTGGTGTTAACTTGAGTGTCAGAACTAGGGGGGAGGGGAGGGGGGGGAGCAGTTGACTTATACATTCTGATTAACCTTTACAGATGTAGAAACTATATCTGAGGAAAGGTTTCCTTCCAGAGGTGCAAATTCTCCTCAGGGTGTTTAGTTCTCAATATTGATCAATCAGGAAACTAGAAACCAAGAAATTGGACTCTGCATGTGGTTTATTTTGTACCCCAACTTTAAAGGGAACGTTGCACTTCAACAATGATGGACATTGACAAGAAATATTAACATTACTTATGTAAAACTGCTGTAGGTAAACTTTTAAGTGGAGCGATAAATCTAACTTTTGATGAATAACGCTGTCTGTGTATGTTTGTGTAAAGATGTACGTTTTGTAAATGTGTTCACATTTCTACTGCAACACAGTAATTAATTTCCCTCTGCTCTGGGATAAATGAAGTAAATATCTATATCTTCCTATGCCCCCCACCTCCACAGCTCTGTTCCCACAACGAGCTTCCTGACCAGCAGGCCCAGATGCTGTCTGTTCTCCAGGACGCCTTTGCTGGGGTGCGGAGCGAGCTGGACTCGGTCTTCACCCCCTCGTCTCCTCCTCTACCTCCGCTCCCGGAGGACTCCCCCGGTCGCCAGCTGAGGGACCAGCGTGCCGTGGCTCTGCTCGAGCGCTACTCCGAGCTGCTGCTCCAGATGGCCGAGAAGAAAATGGACGCCAACTGAACTCCTATACTACCTGTCCCAGTTTCACATATTCCCTCCCATTACCGTCTGACATAATTGAGCTTCAAACCGCACTCGCCTTTCGCATTTTCATTGTGTTGGAGAGTATAGGAGGCGAACACATCTGGGACTTCTTCTTTTTTACTGTGAACACTTTACAGCCACCAGCCACCTTTTACTATTTGTTTTATGTACCTTTTTAAAAACACATTGTTGACTGAACGTGAAGATTTGTGTAATTTTTGTATGTCCATTTGTGGCCAAGGTAAAAAAAAAAGGTACTCTTTTTATACACCAAATTTTACAATTTTAGCATAATGGTCCTGCCATATTTCACCTTTTTATAGTTGATTTTTACACTTAAGGAATGCAAGTTTGAATCAGCTGATGCAACATACATCAATCACAGGAAAGCCAAAGTCCTTTTTATGTTAAATAAGTGTAGCTGAAGCGGAGAGGATTTGTTTTCCAATCAATGCTGGTCAGCATGTTTTGTCCCATCATATGTACTGTTTCTACTTTCGATCAAATGGTTAGTTACCCAAAGTTTGTTAGGACCTTAGAAAGGCCTTGTTTTTCCTTGCATTTCTCCCAATCGTCTGGTATATTTAATAGACATCATATCAAAGTACCTTAGGTACCAAAGTACCGCGATTTGGTCACAGGGCATGCTGATGCACAGAAATTGTGAAATTTTGACTTTAACTCTGGACTTTAAGTGTTTTGTTTTCTTTGTTAAAACTATAGTATTATGTCACATGCCAATGTTCATTTTCGCCTGTAAAATTAATGGTGGATGTGCAATCCTCTGATATATTTGTTTGTCACCTTTTGTTTGTTTTCATCTGTAAAAATGCTATGTAAATATGTTCTGTAATATTTAGACCCTTCTTTCATTACATTTTAAAATGTGTTTTAATCTGATAATAAATTTTCATACCTTTCTAAAGAAAATTGTACCTTTCCAGGAAGTGCTGTCTGACAGATCTGGGTCGCTTCTTAAATACATTTGACCTTTGGAAACTTCTTTAAGTATACGTTTCAAGGTTCTTGTTAAGGTCAAGTTTAACTTTGTCTTTTTTGAAGGTCTTGACAGGGAGCTGCGACGGAGTATTAGGGCCACACATGAAGGGGGTGCGCCATGATATTAAATTGAAATATGTCGACTTTTAATCTACATTTCGTCTTTATTCTGGACATTCAAAACTAGTTGGGATAGTTGTTGCTAAACCCGATTCTGAAGTACAATTTCACCAAATCATCTAGGCTACACAAGGCTTTTTGTTGAGTCATCGGCCAACTGATTGAGTCAGACTGTCCGGATTCGGTGGCAGCTACCTTGGAGTGGTCGTGCTCGCCAAACTAGTTTTGATGGACATGTCAAGATTAATAAACTATGTATGTCAACTGTCAATTCTCGATATTTCTAGTTTAATGTCATGGCAAAAATATTTTTCCTTCATGTGTTCCTCCTCCGGGAGCTCTTCACGTTACATATTACAAATCTACACGGTTTCGTTTCTCCAGAGTTGAACAGGTGCTTGAGAGCACCCCGTCCATTGTAACTGGAATATCTTAAATTAGAAAAATAAGCCTCCAGAAGACCATCACATTTTAAATATGACTATTTTTCCCCAGCCAAATTGCCCTGCTTGACCATCTGTCCCTATTTTTGGCTATATCAAAGTAGCCTAGCACCCAAGTGAAATTTCCGATTTCATACTGCGGAAAAATAATCTGACTAGTCTTCACATGTGTTTTCAATGCTAATGACGACACACGTTGGAGACTAGTATGATTGGCTGAAGAAGTTGTTACCGATGGAAAGTTGCGGCTGATTGGCTGACCAAGTTGTTGTCCTCGAGTCCGACTTCGAAGATTGTGGACAGTGCGTGCAAGGAGACAAAAATGGCTAAAATCTAAAGGTGTCTCAAGTGACAGATTGTGGAAATGCACAGCAATGACTTTTGACGAACACAGGGGAGTTGCCCGTCATGGCGGCGCTGGAATGCCATCGGGATTCGCCCTCAGTCACGCTTGGGAGGATACATTTCACAGCTGAGCCCATGGAGACGTGGAAACGTCATATCATCAACCAACTTAAACATCGAGACAAGGCACAGAAGAAAAACTTTCAGGATGTCATACGGTCGTGTATGTCTGTTTACACTTGCGTAATGCTTTTTGGCGTCTCAATATTTCTTTGATTGGCAAACGGGAGCCTGTTTTGACTGAATTGATGAGCTTGTTTTGAATTAATGTCGCTCTTCCAGGAAATAGAATCACAGCAGTATAAAAACCGCCCCAGTCATTGCTATAAAAGTGTTTTGCTACCTTATAGAGAAACATGTTCATGCTAAATCTAACCATTTTTAGTCTGAGTTTCTTCACGAAAGTCATAAGTAGTTCCTCTTGCAGTATTTGCCATTCTAACCTTGTAATGATGTCTTTAAATAGGCATGATTATGACTAAGTTTTCAAAGCAGGCTGTCTTGCACCATTGGCCATGCTCATTAGACATGCCATGTGTTGCGCTGTGTTTCAAAGCTCTCAAAGCATTAGCTTACTGTGGAATTCCTCCAGGTACAAACACTCATGTGTAAATGAGACTCCTCATTAACACGTGTGTGTCTGTGAAGCATTGACTGATTTGTGGCTGTAGTTGTTTTCCAACTGTATTGCCGTTTTGGCTGTTTGGGAATTTCAGCGAATTGCTTTGTGCCCTTGTACAGATATCAATCTTCTGGAGCGGACCAAACAGAGAGCGCTCATCCTTGGCTCTCTGGCAAGGTAGCGTTCAACCAATCACCTCATCTCTTCAAACAGTAGACTACTGTAATTATTAGCATTTAAGCTACAGATAGTCACATTGAGCAAAACTATGCACCACATTAAACTGTGAGATTAGGCTACTCGTGTTGAAAGTGACAAGCTTTGCTTTTCTGTGCACTTTGCAGGCCTCTCCCCGTAACCTACACTCAAGACTACCAGTCCCCAACAGGGACTGGTCAAACCTCCCATCACGAAAACCTGGTTAAGGATCTGGAGAAGACCACAGGGGAGGTGTGTGTGTGTGTGTGTGTGTGTGTTTGTTTGTGCGTGTACGTGTGTGTGGGTGGACTGTATCAGGTTCTCCACGCAGTCAGCTCAATATTACCACAGATAGACCGAATGATAAAGTGTGTATCACTTTTAGTTTCACTTTTGGGAGATATTGCTGCTGGGCCCTATATAAGAACTTAGAGGCCTGAGTCATCCAAATGACCAGCCAGGGATTTTAAATCAAATGTCATGTCAGTGCTGTTCCGCAAAGCATGGGTAAACAAGGGGCATTAGCGTGCAAGACCAGCAGGCTTGCATTGGGGACTTTAACGTGCCATGACTTCCTCTGTGAGTGTGTGGTACCTGTGGTTGATGATGCTGTGGTGGATTTTCCAGAACAGAAGTGTCATTTGGCTTTAGCTTCAAATACTGTTTATCCCCAGAGACAAGATATACTCTTTTCTGAGTGGCTGACAAGGTGCCTATTAATTCTGTATATCGGAACACCTGTGAAGTAGCTCTGGCGTATCTTGACTTTGTGTCGTAGAATTCTTTGCCTCCACCTCTTTCATTAATTCTGTATATCGTGACACCGAAACCGTGACAGCAAAGACAGCATACTTGTGGCATGATGCATGCTTGTTCAGACTTGCACTCTTTATTGGGCATATCTGATCCGATCTGAGTGTCCATTTAGCATAAAATAGTGCCAGCCAGATTTCAACATAAATGTCATCTTGATTGGTCATGCATAGGTTTCCCACCACATCTCCACTAAATAGACAATACAGTATATATTATCTGTATGTAATGACTGGCTACATCATTGTTTTTTGTCTCAAATTACCTGGGGGAATGGTTGTCAACTTTCCTTCAACAAAGAGCACATTGTCAAGCACTTAAAGAATGTTCTGGAATGTATACTTATCTTGGTTTGCTCGGTCAGGACTGGATTGTCTATCCAAAGCCTAACTGCTTTTCGATTAGCCTGGGTGGTGCTCACACACCCGTGCCTCAGGTCATTTGCAAACTGTCATATTTCGAAAGAAAATGCAAGCGGTACTCTCGATCACCCCCAGTTTGAGCTAGATTTGACCCACAGTGTGTGTTTGGGAGGCTTTCCCAAGCCTTGCACAGCATCACTTTAGAGGGATTTTACTACACTTTAATTAATCAGTGCTGAAACTCTTGTAGCACTTGTGCCTGCTCTGTTTTTATATGTTTTATTTATTTCTATTTGTTTATTTGTATGCTTGTTTTTGTTTGCTCTTGTCGTTGGCCAGCTGGCATACCAGGTGCTGCAGCTTCAGCAGAAGATAACAATCAAAGATGCCATACTCGAAGAGCAGCATGCCAGGTAGGACATGCAAGCCCTTGAGCTCAGAGACAGGAACTTCTGGCATGCCATCTGAAGGCCGGGGGCTCTCTCTCTAGTTTTCCTTTTTCATTGCAGTGTTACAGGATTGCCTACCCAGGGCATTGTTTAAATACTTAAACCAAACTCTATATGCGACTCTTTCACCTTCGATAGTTACATATGTAGCTGTTCCACACTGGCCTATAACTGTTCTCCTGTCCTCTCTGGTCTCTGTTTTTACTTTCATCCAGGATGTGTGAGGTGCAGAACCGTCTGGCTCAGGTGGAGTCGGACCAGGGGGAGTTGCGAGCCAACGTGACCCAAATCAGGGAGCGGAACCGGGCCCTGAAGCGGGAGTATGATGCCCTGCTGGAGAAGCGGAGCGACAGAGAGAAGGCTTACCGGCAGGCCAGGGAGCAGGGACAGGAGATGGTGGAGGACATGATCAAGAACAAGCAGATGGCCGCCATGAAGATGAACAACCGCAACGAGAGGAGAGTCAGGTACAGTACAAGCGCCTCTGTTCGTTAGATTTTTATTTATTTTTTTGGTTACATTTTTTTGGGGGGGTTTAGCCTTTGTTAGACGGGACCATGAAACAGGAAACGAGTCGGGAGTGGGTTCAAGAAGTGACCTCAGGTCCAGTGTTGCCAGATTGGGCGGGGATTTGGAGTTAGTCGGGCGGGGGAAAATGAGCCTTAGGCGGACAGAACATTTTTTAGTTAAATGGTTTTTCTATGACAAAATCATTGTTGGGGCGGTTTTTAGCTGAAGAGGGTGGGTTTTCGAACGTGATTGGGTGGAAATGACTCAAACCAATCTGGCAACACTGTTCAGGTGGGATTTGAACCTGCGGGTCCCATGGGCACCTTGCCTGTTTATGGAACGAGATGCTGATGCTAACGCTGCTCTAGAGCTCACACTAGTTTTACTATTTTCGCCTGTTTTGTGGCCTGTGAGGTTTGTGTATGTGTATGTGTAACCTGCGTTGTGTTAACTGTACAGTTTGGCCTGTACCGTGCTGACCTGGTCTCCCTCGAACCCATAAACAAGGAGGAGCAAGGAGGCTAAACCCCATTGCTGCTAGCGTTAGTTCAAAGGTGTCAGGGAGGTTCACTCACTGCACTGCTAATGAATCCACCAATTGCTATGACAAATACTTTTTGTTGTGTGTGTGCATATGAGTGACTCAGCACTTTGTGCATTATTTACACTATCTACAGTATGCTCTATATAGAAATCTTGTGTGTGGTATTGTCATTTCATAAACCTCCTCTGTTATATGGGTCGTTCCACGTCAATTCAACCAGGGCCCACGCACTTAGGTCTCAAAAAATTCTGAAAAAATGACCAGGTGTACCTATGTTACCCAGGAGACACACTGTAAAATTACTTTTATGTAAGATCAATACTTTCCAAGATACAGCAAGTTTTACGGGGGGAGGGGGGTGTCGATTTTGTTCAGCCTTTTTTTTTTTTTGTCAAAGTTCACAAGCCCATAGCGCAAGAACTAAACCATGTAGGAGGCTCAAATTTTGCATGCTGGTACATAAATAGGGATATGTAACAAAATCGTCACGTTTGGTCTGGATGATCCTGCATGGTCATAGCTGTCCCTCAAAGTTTTTGTCTGGGCTCTCTTTAGGCCTTCAGAAGACATATTTGTGGCCCCAGCTGTGGTGCAACTGGCTGGGGCACCTGCACCGTACGCCGGCGACCCGGGTTTGATTCCCGCCCTGTGGTCCTTTCTGGATCCCACCCCGACTCTCTCTCCCACTCACTTCCTGTCATTCTCCACTGTCCTATCAAATTAAAGGCATAAAAAGCCCAAAAAAATATATATAAAAAAAAAAGACATATTTGTAGTCAACATAGGCTCTTGATTTATTTCCCTTACTGAGATTACTTTATTCTCCATGATCCCTTCTTTTTTAAAAACACCAATTTGACTTGTCTTATGCAAATCTTTCCTTTTTATTTTTCACCCTGAACATGGGCAAAATGTACCCTGGAAATCCAGAGTTCTCACGAGAGCACAATGGAATTGTCTCTGCGATTTGAGCAATTGGCAATGAGCAATAATGCAGGTTACTTTTCCCCTTGAATCCCGGGGAACCAGCTAAATTGATGAACAGTGCTGCAACGTTGGAGGACAGTAAACATTGGTCGTAGTGTTATCCGATTGTGTCAAAGTCCGAAATCATTCAGAGTAAACATGTTTAGTGTTATCCAATTGTGTGCAGTGAGATTTTTAAATGCATGCTTGTTACCGCCCCTCGAGTTGGGCCATTACATTGTTCGTGGCCAGACCCTTAATCTTTCTAGATTACCAGGGTCTGGATTTTCCAGGCTAGGCAAAATGCACCATTGAGGTCAATATGTTTTATATAGAGTTACCACAGTGCCACCTGTGGTTGTTTAGAGCAGTGGTTCTCAAATGGGGGTACGCGAAGGCACTCCAGGGGGTACGTGAGATTTTAACCCTTAGAACCCGATTGCCGAAAAACGCACCCTTTCTTTTCTGTTACATTGCTCCGCAACTGTTCATCGCAGCGAGATGAGATCTTAGTTGCATGACAGAGCAGAAGTGGGGCTTTCCAACGAGACCACGCACTTGTCTGTACGTTAAAGTATGAAAATAAAAAAAACATGAAATTAAATCAAATTGCATCATATTTACAGTCTATACTTCTCTGCGTTCACCTGCACACCCATTACTCTCGTTTGAATTACTCGCAAACCCGTGATCGCATAGATATCAGATGAAAGAGGAGACACAGGGCTATCCATTAATAGCAATGTTGATCCTTCTGGTTTATAAAAACAGACGAAGTGACTGCAAAATAACAACGTCATGTACAAAAAACAATGCTGCACTCGCGGACCTGTGATCGGATAGATAGATAAAAGAGGAGACTCAGAGCTATCATTTGATCCCAAGTACATCCTTCTGGGTTATAAAACAGACGAAGTGACAGCAAAATAATAACTTCATATAGCTGGACCCCACGTGTTTGTCTGTTTTTGTAGCAAAGCATGTTTATAATCCAACGCTATTGTGTGTTTCTGTATGGCAAAGAATGTTCATAATCCGGTTTTGAGATCCTACCAAATTCCTGGATGGCATCCAATTCAAGGCTCACATTGCATCCCAATTTGTTCTGCAAAGAAACACCTTTTTTGCCTTTACTTTGTTCATGGCAATGCAGTAAAAAGTTGTAGAGAATCATGAGTGCAGACACCATGGCACACACACGTAAACTCGGGTCAAGTCAGGTCAGATCAGTTCGTGTCACAGATATGGAGCGCAGAAAGGTCATTTTTAATCACTAAATAAAAAAAATGGCATTTATTTCTTTAAGGCGCACACCACTGTCTGTCATTATGTCTGTAAATTGCCCCAGAGAATTCCTCCACCATGGCAATGATATTGCCAGATTCAGGACAGTCTGAATCTGGCAATATCATTGCCACAGACATATAAGATTTTTTATAATATGCTTTTTATATTTGAATTCTTTAAAAATCTAAATTATGGCAGATCTGGATAGCCTAGACTGCTGAAAAAAACAATATATAATATGTGTGTGTGGCACTTACAATGACCAGAATAAATTCTTTATGAATGAAGGTAGTGAAAATGCCCTAAAAACAGCTTATGGTTAAAATATACATAGATTTAAAAAGTAGAATCCATGCAAATATACTTTAAAAACAATTATTTAATAAATATTTCAGGAAAATATACCGGTAAGTTAATAAAATTATATTTCAGCAGGCTATTCAATTTCATTATCCTAAAAACCCATACCAGGATGGTTCGACCCAACCTGTCACATGCCACCTGTCAATCACTGTCAAAACTCAAACGATGGAGTCGTGGTTGAAGTTTATGGATGGAGTCGTGGTTCCAAAGTTTAATAAATTAGACACGGATGTCACAGTGCTCTGTTTTAAGTCTTTTTTTCCTCAACTAAAAATGCTTTGCGCTAGTTAGGGTGTACTTGGCTGAAAAAATATTTCACAGGGGGTACATCACTGAAAAAAGGTTGAGAACCACTGGTTTAGAGTAACCTGGTATTTTTTTCAGAATTTTTTGAGACCTAAGTGTGTGGGCCCTGGTTGAATTGACGTGGAATGACCCATATATGTGTATATATATATATATATATATATATATACACACACATGTGTATATATATATATATATATATATATATATATACACATGTATATATATATATATATATACACATGTATATATAAGTATGTTTGGAAATGAATCAACAATGTTGTGGTACATGGAAACCTGTATCTTCATCACTTAATCACGAACATATAATGTACACATTGTGTAGTAGGATGTTCAGTGATACCCTTAGTATGATCTTGGCTGTCAGCATCAACAAAATGCGTGCCAAGTTAACTGACAGTAAAACCTGCAGAGCAAAGCAAAAACTGCCAAGACGTGGAGCTATATGCATTTGCAAAGTGCAGGAAGTCACATAAAGATTTCTCTTCCTTCCCCTCACGGGCTCCTTTCTCCTTGATGTGTGTGTGTGTGTTTTAACTAGCGTTTTCTGTGTTGCTTAATCATGACAGTGTACAAGTATGTACTGTAGCATCAGGTCTGTGTTAATTCTCAGAAGTAATTAACAAAAGCTCTGACTTCAGTATGCATCTTAATTAACTTCCCCCTGCTACCTCTCAGGGCCAGAGAGGCCAACCTTCATAAGGAGCTGGAAATGGCTGCCAAGAAAACTCTGGACATCGATGAGTAGGTCCCCTGCACATACACGGACACACACACACACACACACACACACACACACACACACACACACACACAGCACAGAGAGAAAGGGCTGACAGTGAGACTGATCGACGACTTCATGTGGTTGGAGGGAGAAAGAAAGGGAGGGAGGGAGATATTTAGAGGGAGACAGAGAGAGAGAGACTTAACGAGGAGTGCTAATAGACTTCAGTTAATGACTGAAACTGCAGAAGGAGCTCTCAGGAGTTCACAGGGCCAGGCCTCTTACATATTAGGGTGTGTGTGTGAGTGAGAGGGAGAAAGAGAGAGAGAGTGTGTGTGTGTGTGTGTGCGTGTGTGTGTGCGCGTGCGTGCCTGACTGTTTGTGTGAGTGTGTGCAATGGCTCTTGATGGATATGTAGCTGAGGGTAGTTATGGTGTGTAACTTCAGTGGGAGTTTGTCACCCAGGGACATTAGCTTGTTGGAAGGACCCAGCTGGGACTAATTGATGTCAAATAGAATCTGTCCTTTGGGGCACCCATGTCTAGGAAAAAAGATAATTGTTCAGAGAGGGAGAGAAATGAAGGAGTGTGAGAGAAGGAAAGAAAGTGTGTTTGTTAGGGAGAGAGTGAAGATTTCACACTAGCAATGTCTGCAAAAGCCTGAATAAAGTCTGAATAAAACAAGAATAACACAAGTTTGTCTTATTTTGGCCTCTTTACTGGCAATTTGACCGTTATGCTTTACTTTTCCACAGTGGTCCCACAAACGTGTCCCAGTTGAAAATCAACACCTCCACAAACATTGATACAGTGGAGAAATACCATACACGCGTCTTCAGGTAAATAAAATAGAGGAGTGTAAGACACGCTGATCACTTGTTAACTCCATTAGTCTTGCTTAGTCAAAGCCATTTAAGCTACCAAGCCATTTGCTTAGCTAGTTGCTGTTCAAACACCATTAAATGTATACAATATTTGTCCACTGACCCTAACATAAGTGTCCTATTGGTTTCAGTCTGTATATTGTGAGTAGCTGACAAAGATAAAAAAAAAAATCAGATGCCAATGAAGTACCGTATCTTTCATTGTAGTAATGTTTATTTTCAAAGCACAAGTCCTTTCATAATAGATATGCTGATACATGTTATGCACTTGGCTCCTGTAAAAGGTTATTGACTTTCTAAGCAGCTGCAATATGTAATTTTTATTTCTGGAATTTGCATCATGTACCTGCTGGCATTAATAAATATTATACCCCATCTGTTTGTCAGCCATGATAACAGGCAATATCAGTCACTGGACTTCAATCGATAGGAACTAAAGTAGTTCCTCTGCCGTTTTATGTCTTCAGTTGAGAGTGTTTCCCCTGACGCTGATGGGAACGGGAGAAGACGTGTGGCTGGTTCATTACTGCTGCTGATGAGGTGGAGATGAGCTCAATATGAAAGGATGAATAATTGAACATGTTAATTTATTTTTCCAGGTCGGCGTCTGCCACCTCTCCCAGAATCCTCAGCTCCATCCGAGAGCTCTTTGAGTGAGTACCTTATTGCATCATTTCCTCTCTCTCTCTCGAGGCTTTGTCGTGATCTCTCCGTCTCTGTCACCTTTCCCGGTCTCTCTAACACTTACACAATTACTGGATAGGGCCCTGCCCCGGCTCATGGTCAGTTAATATATTCCCTCTTATAAGTTTAACAGACCTTTAATGCAGTCAGTCAAGAAAATTGGTCCTTTAAGTTGGAGTGTTTTAGTCCTACAGAGTGTAATTTACCATTAAAGTCACTGCTCTCTCAGTAAGTCATATAGATGAGCTTTACCTGAACCTTTGTAAGTGTCATGGTCTGGAAAAATGGGCCCCTTGTCCGTGTGTGTGTGTGTGTGTGTGTGTGTGTGTGTGTGTGTGTGTGTGTGTGTGTGTGTGTGTGTGTGT
This sequence comes from Alosa alosa, assembly GCF_017589495.1. NCBI lineage: Eukaryota > Metazoa > Chordata > Actinopteri > Clupeiformes > Clupeidae > Alosa > Alosa alosa. The sequence continues at coordinate 21,478,032 of NC_063203.1, read as the reverse complement.
GTGTGTGTGTGTGTGTGTGTGTGTGTGTGTGTGTGTGTGTGTGTGTGTGTGTGTGTGCGTGCGTGTGTGTTTCCAGTAGGAGAAAGAGGCGAGGGAACTCTGTGTGCTGTCTAGAGGAGGACATGCACTCTCCAGTGGGCGTCTGCCTGGCCGCCAGAGTCCCTGCGGTTGCAAAGCACGTGCTGGTGAGAGTTTAAAACGTTTAAAAGTTGACTGATATTTAGCAGACGCTTTGATCCAACGCAACACAAAATCGCAACAGTGAGTTTGCAAATCAAACCCAACTCGATGATGTCACTGCTGCTCCACCACGCTCACAATATAACAGCTCTGCACCAACACGCTAGACTCAGTTGACCAGCCGTCAGTGACCTCTTTGTCATCATCATCATTACTGTCAGTATCTTATAATCATCATCATTATCATTGAGTGTTATCATTATCAACAGTCATTTTAAATCATCATTGTCCTCATGAAAACATCAATAATGCAGCTACCTGTAGGGAAACCTACCCACAGAAGGCTGTCCAAGTAGGTTTTCCGATAAGTCACTTCATCCTTGTTAAGTGAATGAAAGTGATGTGACTTGAGTGTGTGGGCTCTGTCTCCACTCATCATGGAGACCTCAGGAAGGGTTCCAGTCTTAGCCACTAATAAAGTAGACTTGTCAACTCTTCAACCTTATTGCATCTTAAAAACCCTAATAGTGTTCTACACTACACAGAGAATTTAAATGTATTTCATCATGTGACTATTTTTTTTTATCCCTCCGAAAAAATGGTTTAAATTTTTTATGTTTCATTAATGCAAACAGTGAAAGTTGCAAACGCTGAACCCCTCATAGACGATGTTGTGATTGCTTAGCCCCTGTAACCCTCTGAGCTGTGTGTACGACATGAGTCACTTCCTCAGGTTTTTAAAAGTCCATTTCCTGGTCATGGTGGCCAAGAGACATCCAGAGGTCTCAGGAGGAACTAAGAAGGACCCTGTTGTCACTGTAGTTGATAAAGCGACCCCGACCCCCCCCCCCCACACACACACACTCTCACCCTGCTTTCTCCCATCCTAGCCCACGCATGGCGGTTTGTGGCCACAGGAAGCTAGCGGTTGAGGGTGAGGGGGACAAAGAGGGCGTCTGTGAGCGGCTAACAGAGCGTCTCTGTGTGGTCCTCCCTGGTCTGCACCGTCGCCGAGAGGCACCCAGGGCTGTCTTCATCTGAATGGAGAGCGCACCAATCAGAAGAGGAACTAGCCTGATTCTGCTACCCTCCGACCCTCCCAACCACATACACACCACTCACACACAACCACATGCACACACACATATATACATGCCACTCACACACACACACATACACACACAAACACATACATACCACATACACACCACTCTCACACAACCACATGCACACACATATACATGCCACTCACACACAAACACGCGCACACACACACACACATACCACTTACACATACACACACACAAACTCACACAGATGCACACACATATACGCATGCCACTTACGCAGACACACATACATACCACTTACACACACACACGCACATACACACAGAAACACACACACACAAACATACACATGCCACTTACACACACATGCACACATACCACTTACGCACACACACACACATAAATATACCGCACACACACACATAAATATACCACTTACACACACAGAAACACACACACAGAAACATACACATGCCACTTACACACACATGCACACATACCACTTACGCACACACACACACACATAAATATACCACTTAAAGTACACACACACACACACACCAACAACCACCACCCCTCTTCCTCATCACACCTAGAGCCCACATAAATGCATGGCAGTGGTGCGTTGATCCATCACTTTCTTATATGGGAAGGTGTCATATCACCTGATTTGCATAGTGTATCATGGTACAGTGATTTCATACAAACCTGGGAAAACACGAGATGACACACTTACACTTTTTTTTTCCTGGTTATTGTATTTTTATTTTTATTTTGTTTTCATTCCTGCGTTCTTTCCACTGTATGTCGTCATGCTTGTCCGTTTGTTTTGTGCTTGCCAGATGACAAAACATAACAGCCTTTTAGATGCCGTTTTAATTCAGTCAAGTGTCTCTCTCAAGGTGTGCGGTGAATTCAGTGTCTATTCCTCAGCATCGGGAACTGTCAGTACACATTTACAATATCGGTCCACCCGCCAGTTTAATGTGCTTTGGCGGCTCTGAAGAAACAATTATGTAACTGCTGTGGGGACCTGACATTTCTGATGAGTTCAGTAACTTCCTACATTGCCAGATTGTGTGTGCGCATTTTTGTGTGCGTTGGAGCTGGAGTTGAAGTGAAAGGCACAAAAGTCTAAGTTTAGTTACTGTCTTGACTTTTTTTCTTGACTTCTGAGTACAGTGTCACAGGACTATATTTATAGATTAAAATTGTGTGGAATATCAACTGTAGGCACATTGAAAAGAAAAACCTCACTTTTAACCTCTGTGATGTTGAAAGCTAGTGATCATTTTCTAAGAACACTCCTTCACTCCATGAATGTGATGTTCTCTGACAGGAAGTGATTCTTGGTCTCTTTTCATTGGTTAGGCATAGTGCACGCTAATAGGCACACTAAGTCTGTTGAATGTGGTCGGTTAGAATAGCAGGTCATAATATTTTGAGTGGTCAAATGTAGCGTGGTTTCAGAAGGGCCTATATTTGACCTCTCTCTATTTGTTTACATATTAATTTTTCTCTCTCTCTCTCTCTCTCATTTTTCTCTTTCTTTGTACAGGATGCCCATGAGTTGGGTATCAACGCGGTTCGCTTCAGCGCCTGCACCAACCTGCTGGCCACTGGTGGCACAGATCGGGTCATCAAGCTGTGGGACATCACGGCAGGTACAGTACCCGCCCCAGGGGATGCTCATTAGACATGCTCATGCCACACGTGGCACTTTGTTTTTCCACTCATTCTTTTTACCCTTTTCTTTTTCTTTGTGGTTTTCTTATGACTCCTGTCTATCAATCCGTATCGCTTTCCTGTCTCTCTTTTAACTTATCATTTCATCTTGTGTTCATTTTTAGTGTCTCTCTATCTATCTATGTATCTATCTATGTATGTATCTAGCTATCTATCTATCTATCTATCTCGATCTTTCTCTCTTCTCTCTCTCTCTCCTCTCTCTCTCTATCTCTTCTCTCTCAATTCAATTCAATTCAATTCAATTGAGCTGTATTGGCATGACAAAAAATACAATTTGTATTGCCAAAGCATACATGTACGTAGTAGTGTGTTAAGACATAAAACAAAACATCATGCATCATACATTACTGCAATGGCAGTGTGTGTGTGTGTGTGTGTGTATGTGATGGTGTGTGTGTGTGTTTGACTTTTTGTGTGCTTCACTGATGAAGTGACTCCCTTTGTTTATGGCAAGCATCTATATATCTTGCGCTCTTTTGTTCCTCTCCTAATAGTATTCTTAGACTTAGATCCTTAAAGTTTTGAAGGTCTGGATGCATTTCTCTGAATTTAGGAAAGAATTGATCTCGCATTTCTTTCCATTGGCCGCATTCAGCCAAGAAGTGAAGCTCTGTTTCTATGGCACCTTGGTTGCAATTGGTACACAGCCTGTCTTCTCTGGGCAGCCAGGTTTGCCTGTGTCTGCCCTTCTCAATAGCCAGACTGTGATTGCTTAGTCTGTACCTGGTCAAGTTTTTTCTCTGTCTGGTATCAGTGACTGTGGATAGGTAGTCTGCCACAGTGTACGCTCTGTTTAGGGCCAAATAACATTGAAGTTTATTTTGTCTTTTTGTTTTTTCAGTCCAATATGATGAGTAATTTTGTTTTTCTGCATTTATAATTTGGTTAGGCCGAATTGTTTGAGAAAGGTTGGCAAGGTCCTGAGGCTGACTATTAGTTGTGTTAGTTGTACTATTAGTATGTGTGAGTCTCAGGACTAGCTGGATGAGGGGACTTGTTTTTACACTCATCTCTTGGCTTTTTAGGGCTTTATAACAATAGGAGTTGGGGTCATTTGTTTTGAGATGTTCGAAGAATTTGATAGCTCTTTTTTCAATTTTAATTAGTAAAGGGTATTGGCCTAATTCAGCCCTGCATGCATTGTTAGGTGTTCCTCTGTACCTTGAGGATGCTTTTACAGAACTCTGCATGCAGGGTTTTGATTGGGTGTTTGTCCCATTTTTCAAATCCATTGTACATAAGAGGACCCCACACTTCACTGCCGTATAATGAAATTGGTTCGATAACTGTTTGAAATATTTTGAGCCAGATCCAAATGGGTATGTCAAATTGAATAGTTTTTTTGATGGCATAGAAAGCCCTTCTTGCTTTCTCTTTCAAATTATTCACGGCCAAGTTGAAATTACCAGTTGAACTGATTTTTAGCCCAAGGTAGGTGTAACTTTTTACTTGTACCAAGGGTTCATTTCTTTCCCTGATGTCTGGATTTTTTTCTGGAAGGTTAGTATTTTTGTTTTTTGTGGGTTAATAGTCAGGGCCCAGGTCTGACAGAACTTGTGCAGGACATTTAGGTTCTGCTGTAGACCCTCTTCTGTTGGAGACAGCAGAACCATGTCGTCTGCATTTAATAGGAGGCCATGAGCTGCTGACTGCTCGAGTCTTTTTGCCAATTCATTAATATATATATTGAAGAGGGTCTGTGATAGAGGACAGCCCTGTCTCACACCCTGTTCTTGAGTAAAGAATTCTGTTTGTTTGTTTTTAATTTTAATTGCACATTTGTTGTTTA
>NC_063203.1:21448244-21470744 GCF_017589495.1 Alosa alosa | reverse complement strand
GTTTTTATTGCTTCATGCATGCTGAGGATAAAAGAAAATTGTGTGTGTGTAATCAATGAAACTCGTATGTTCACACTTCTGGCTCTGTGAATGTGACACAAACATAGTCGTTCGGACTAAACCATAAACAATTCCAGCCAATCAACACTTCAACACTTTGCGTCAAGAGCATGGAAGGAAAGGATGTCATTGAAACATCATAACCTTTTTGCCTGTGGACTCCTAGGCTAGGGTCACACAAGTCTTCTGACGAATATAAATGTTCAGACTGCATGTCTGCATGCAAAACATCAGACCTGTATTGGATTTAGACCACATATGGAAGTGGCCCAAATCTGAATTGAACAAGTCAGATTTCATGTGACTTGTGCTGTTAACACTGTTTTGACAACGTCAGATTTGTGTCACATTAAGGGGGGAAAATCCGATTTGGCCTTTTGGCCTGGTAGTGTGACCCTAGACATAAAGGCATACAGTATAGCCATAAGTGTGCTTGCTCAGTGTAGTGCTGGTAGTGTGACCCTAGACATAAAGGCATACAGTATAGCCATAAGTGTGCTTGCTCAGTGTAGTGCTTATCAGCTGGGAGCACCGTAAGCCCTTCCACCTCCCTGTTGAAAGGTCAAAGCTTAACATGAAGTTGTGTGTGTGTGTGTGTGTGTGTGTGTGTGTGTGTGTGTGTGTGTGTGTGTGTGTGTGTGTGTGTGTGTGTGTGTTTCAGTTCACTCTGACAGGCCACTCACGTAAGGTGACAGCAGCAAAGTTCAGGTGCAGCCAACGGCAAGTGGTGACGGGCAGTGCTGACCGCACCGTGAAGGTGTGGGACCTGCAGCGAGCAGCATGTGAGTGTAACGCGCACACGTAGATGTATGTATGTATGTATACAGTATGTGTGTATATTTATGTATAGAGAAGTCATTTAGCCATACATTTTGTTCCTCGTACAAATTCTGTAAGGATTTCCATTTCACATTGTCCATCTCAATTCCATTCTCTCCACTGCTCCCCATTCCTCTCTGACAGGCATCCAGACCATTGAGGTACTGTCCTACTGCAGTGATGTGGTCTGCTCGGAGTACTTCATCATCAGTGGGCACTATGACAACAAGGTCCGCTTCTGGGACAGCAGGTAACTCAGACACTCTAACAAGACCAATGGTGTTAACTGTCGCTCCAATAATAGACATTTGAAACATACTGATGTGCCATACTATTTACCTAAATTCTGTAACATAGATTTATATTTATTCACTTGACACACCGTTTCTTCTAATGCAACTTGCAGACCATGTATACCTTTTATAAATCTGTATTCACTCTGAGTATCATTAGGGGCCTTGCCAGTTGAGCAAGGTCGGTTGATTAACATTTAAAGCTGAGATGAATCCTGAGTGTAACTGCCTTAAGGATGTGACAATCAGAGCATGTCGACGTCTCTAGATATTATGACAGAGCCTGTCAGAGAGTGAGCGTGTGTGTCGGTGTGTGTGTGGCCTTAGGACATTGTTATACAAGGTCAGGGACTCGGCATCTAGAGAACATGCCATCATCACACAGACTGAATTATAATCAGTAAAGCGTAATCAGTGATCAAATAATGAAAAATGTATATCCCCAAACACAGCATTATCATCTGTGCTGTATATTGCTTCTCTGTGCTGTCATTCTCTTGGTAAAGACATCAGCTAAATGAAAAAATGTAATTGTTGATTTCTGTCTGGAGGAAATTGACCCGTCTGGAATTTATGAATTTGTTTGGATATGATGACTGTGGAAGGAAACATTGTGGAAAGAAATATCTGCATCTACCTTCACTGTTCATAACGTTTTGTCCCAAGCACATTCTGTGCCTACCCAGGCAGCAGGTGGTATATTTTATGACAGAACATGGTCTCGGGGACAATCCTTATTTGGTTGTTAAGTCCGACGTCACAGGCCCAACAGCCAGTTTTCGCAACTTGTAAACTTTGTCACCATCACCGCCGTATTATTGAGAGTAAAACAAAATCGCTTAACTTTAACAGAGTAATTACTGTAGCTGTACATCCAGATGATACAATCAAAGGTAATATCCAAGCTCCCGCAAAAAATTGGATTTTATTAGATTGAGGCAACAAGTGAGTAGTAGGATGACAATTTTCTTAAAGGCTACTCTGAATAGCAGAAAAAAATGTTTATTTTTGCTGTCTATGGAGAAAACGAGCGTCTCTGAAAGCCATTGGACCCGGAAAGAGATTTTTTTCCCCATTTTGTATATATATAACCAAATGGGTTCAGTACAGTGGAATTTGCACAATTACGTATTTGGCGCCACAAACAGGATTATCACTTTTACCGCCATCCTTTGGCAGGTGTCCAGTGCTCTCGCATCATATCCTGTCATGTCACGTTCCGTCACACAGTCGCCCTCACTCTTGCGAGCGTTTGAATAGTGTAGCCACGTCTTGTGTGGCTCTCTTGAACAGAGATGAATCACATCTCTCATCAAATCACACATCTTGAATTTCCCCTGGGGATCAATAAAGTATCTATCTATCTATCATCACGGTGAAGGCGAGGGCTATTTATTTATGTATTTATTTATTTATTTATTAATGAATTAATTATTTCTTCTTTGCCTCCATTGCCGCCACCATAAGGGCCTCTCAAAGACAGAGAAAAATCACCGCCATGCATCTTTTAAAGACACCCATTCACCATGGGCACATCATTTGTGTGTGTGTGTGTGTGTGTGTGTGTGTGTGTGTGTGTGTGTGTGTGTGTGTGTGAAAGGGACTGAGGGACAGAGAGTGTGAATTGGAAGATGGTGTGATGTGCAATATAGTCATGCTTATTTAAACATCAAAGGTAGCTGTGTTTGTGACCTGTTGCAAACTCATAAATATGTAATATTCTCCATCCATAATACTTAACTGCCTTGTTGCCTAAAGTCTCTAGCCAGTTCACAATTCACACACTGACCTACCTTGTGCCAAGGATATGAGTTGTTCCGTGATTGCTCAGCTAAACTATGAGTATTCTGAAAAACCCCAATTTTCCTTGACAATAATTTGAAACTGTCAAAGGTAATCAGCATTCATTCATAACTGTTTCTTACATGTTTAATACAAATTAGACTTTGATTTTGACTCTTCATTCATTCAGCAGAATATTCTAATAGTGTTTTTGCACAACCTTTAGAGGCAACTTTCATCAGTCCAGAAGGATTGTGACTTGACAATGTGCATTTTAGCCGATTCCAGTCTGGTTATTTAGGTTTAACAGTGGAGTCTTCCGAGGAAACCACTTTAGTGCTAAAAGTGACCGATGTTGTGATCAGACACTGATGTTGACACCAGTTCACCTTGGCGGTTTTCTTTGGCTCTTTGTTTTCCAATTTGCACTATCCTTCTGTTCAGCCTGGAGTCAATTCTTCTTGCAGCCACATCCAGGGAGGTTGGCTGCAGTCCCATGCACCTTCAGCTTAAACTGTTTTCTTTGATTTCTCTGGTCCACGTTCTTTTAGGTGCACACAATGATGCCAAACTTCAGAGTGACTACCTTTCTCCATTTAGATAGGCTGAATGACTGAATATATGATCAAATACATCTTTAATATCAATATTATGAAAGTGATGAAATAGTAATACATTTAGTACAATTTTAAACATTTAGTTTTTGCCATTTTAAACATCACTATAATTCCATTTGTATCATCTTTTTTAGGGGTTCCAACAGAACTGTCCAGGCTATCTCTTTGTAACATAAATTGCAAATGATCTCTTTTCAGAATTTCTCTGCTTTACTCCATTGTATATCAAAGGCAGGCAGTTATACATACAAAAATCTTAAGGAAGAAATTAAGCTATCTTTCAGTAATCTGCAAAGATACTCAGAAATGTGCCAAATTCTGAGAGAGAGAGAGAGAGAGAGAGAGAGAGAGAGAGAGAGAGAGAGAGAGAGAGAGAGAGAGAGAGAGAGAGAGAGAGAGAGAGACAGAGACACACGGACGAGTGCCTCTGTTTATTTGTGTGTGCTGATGTGTCTGTGTTGGATGATGAGTAGAGGACGGGTGAAGAAGAAGAATGGCGTGAGAGAGAGAGAGAGAGAGAGAGAGAGAGAGAGAGAGAGAGAGAGAGAGAGAGAGAGAGAGAGAGAGAGAGACCTTCCCATCAGCCTCGGGCTGCTGTAAGATCAGGACGGGTAATTAGAAGAATGGCACAGCTGGGCCAGAGAGGCCTAGGGGGCCACACACACACTCACTCTTTCCTCACCCGGCCATGACCACAGCCTGGTGCGCTGACCTAAAAGCACTACATAGCCGCAGCTGTGTGTGTGTGTACATCTGATATGGAGGGTGACGATGACTATTTATACATCACAACAGTCATTTTCTGTTGAAAGTTCATGACAGTCGCTGTCAATAACGCAAATGCACAGACAGTTTGTGTTGAGCTTGATTTCAGTTGTCAGTGAGTGTGTTTTTCATGTGTGTGCATGCAGTGTGATGTCAGACTGCAAACACACACACGTTTGTGTGTGTGTGTGTGTTTATTTGTTGAGAGTGATAGAGAGACTGGTAATAGCTCGGACATCTGATGTCTCATTAACCCTGGGGCAGTGATGGTTTTGATTGATAGCCCTGAAGTGATGTAGCTATAACAGGCGTGCTGCTTCTGCTGCTGTTGCTGCTGCTGTTGTTTCTGCTGCTGCTGCTGCGTATCCAATGGGGCAGATGTGGCTCGAATGTTGAGGACAACGGGGCAGCTGTGTTTTCCCTTCTCTTCCCAGACATCTCCAATCAGCTACACTTCGTGCTGTAGCTTTACTGTGGGAAGAGAGTCGACTACTGGGCCTAACCAAGAATATATTATTGACCCACCTCAGTGTGTGTGTTTGGGGTGCATGTGAGTTGGACAGTGTGGATGCAATTGTGTGGGGGATGTAGATGATGGGGTGTTAATGTGTGTATGTATGTGCATGAGATTGTTTCATCAACATTTGTGTGCGTGCATAGGTTTGTGTGTGTGTGTGTGTGTTTTTGCGCCTTTGTACAGCTGTTTATTGTCTGTGTGTTATTATTAGAGTGCACTGAGTGTGCACAATCTCTGTGTGCCCATGCATGCTATGTGCACATCTGTGAAAAAGACTGTTTGTTTGTGTGTGTGTGTGTGTGTGTGTGTGTGTGTGTGTGTGTGTGTGTGTGTGTGTATCTGTGTATCTGTCTCTGTCTCTGTATGTGTGACTCACTGTCTGTGGGAATGCATGTGTTTGTATTTTTTAGGAGCTGAGACAGTAGGGTGTCTTTGAAGCATCCCTGCATGTCCATGAACAGACTCCCAACCTCTAGCCACACTCTGTGTCAAGTATGCTTGTGTGTAGTGTAACTGTATGTGTGTGTGTCTGAGAGTGAGAGTCATCTTTCCTGTGAGGCCTGATATGGGTATGATATACTTTTGTGTGATCAATCACGTTTGGACAGATAAATATAAAATATAGCTGTTCACATATGCATGTGTGTGTTTGTTTGTTTGTTTGTGTGCATCACTGAACATGTGAAGCATCTTGTCTGTGATTGATTGAGTATACGTGTGCCTCTGCCTGTCTGTCTGTCTGTCTGTGTGTGTGTGTGTGTGTGTGTGTGTGTGTGTGTGTGGGTTGTGACGGTCACATTACAAAGGAATCCTCTCGTGTGTGTTTGTTTGTTTGTGTGCAACACTGAACATGTGATCCATCTTGTCTGTGATTGAGTGTACTTGTGCCTCTGTGTGTGTGTGTGCCTTTGTGTGTGTGTGTGGTTGTGACACTCACATTACGAAGGAACACACACACACACACACACAATCCTCTCATATTCAGGGATACGGGAACGTGTGTGTGTGTGTTGGGGGTTATTTAGCCATCCTTGACACCCTTCATTCAGCCGACAACACTCCGCCACCCTGGATGGCGGCCCTGTGCGCCTCCTCCTCCTCCTCCTCCTCATCCTCCCCGCGCTCTACGTTCCTCTCGTTTGCTCCCGCTCACCCTGTCGCCTAGCAACAGGCGGCCCACATAATTGTCTCTGCCCTGGTCCCTGGGTGATGGGGATTTTTTCTGTTTTGACATTACAGTTCCTCTTTTCTTTGTGCTCATTTGTGGAGCTGTTGGATCTTGAGAGAGAGAGAGAGATAGTGAGAGAGAGAGAGATACAGATTGTGTGTGTGTGTGTATGTGTGTGTTCGGGTGTGATTTTATGTGTGTATGAGTGATTTATTATGTGTGTTCATGTGTGTTCACGAGAGTGTGAGTATGGAAGTGTGTGTGTGTGTGTCCTTTGAATACGGATCAGATATGGGCGAACCCAAGGGTCGATGGTGTATGTTAAAGTGACACTGATCTGATGTGGTGTGCCTGAGCCTCCCTCTACTCCCAGCTGATCACTGGACTCGCTGAGAGAGAGCGTGCCGCGAAATCAATACGATTAATGCCACACACCCACACATCAGAGAGAGGGACACACACACACCCACACCCTACACCACACACACTCACTGATACACATAAACACACCAGCCCGGTGCTATTAGATGCCTTTAGATCTATCCAGGGAAATGCTCTCCTTTTTATTTTTTTTCTTTCCTTGTTTCTGCCTGCCTGTCAGCCTGTCAGGTTTGTGTCAACAGTGTAGGTCAGAATGAAACACTTTAATTTGGTGAACCAGTCTATAAATCCAGAGTATAAATCAGGGCCTTGTCTAATCAAGCAGCTCGCTCACTCACTCGCTCTCACACACACACACACACACACACACACACACACACACACACACACACACACACACACACACCCACACACACACACATACACATACACATACATTCATCGAAACCGAAAACTGACACATATTCACTGATTCTTTCTCTCTCATTGACAGACACACATACCCTTCTCTCTCTCAAACAAACACACAACACACACACACACACACACACACACAACACACACACACACACACACACACACACACACACACACACACACACACACACACACACACACGCACGCACATGTATCCTGCTTTGTGTTGAACCACACAGCTCAGCTCTGCACTCGCCCGGACTCGAGCGTGATGCTGCCAATCAGGCGAAAACCCCCAGGGTGCTAGATCTCTCACTAGCGCATCTCTTAAGGTGTCGGGAGGAAGGTTTACACACACACACACACACACACACAGACCTCTTGTCTCACATCTCTGTGTGGCTGTGTGCGTGTGGCAGGGCTGGGAGCTGTACTCAGGAGTTGCCCCTGCAGGGGAGAGTGACTTCTCTGGATCTGTGCCCAGACCACCGCCAGCTCCTCAGCTGCTCCAGGGACGAGATTCTGCAGGTGGTGGACCTCCGGATGAGTAACGCACGCATCTCCTTCAGGTACCCCCATATATATATATATATGTGTGTGTGTGTGTATGTGTATGTGTATGTGTATGTGTATGTGTATGTGTATGTGTATGTGTATGTGTGTGTATGTGTATGTGTGTGTGTGTGTATATATGTATGTATATATGTGTGTGTGTGTGTGTGTGTGTGTGTGTGTACACTCACAGACACACGTGCATACTGTACACACATACATTACCATACACACATACACGGACATGTTCACACACAGATGCAAGAACATTCTCACAAATACACATGCAACTACATTATCACCTCAAAACCCTGAGGCTACCTCACCTTGGTGCCCACTTAGAAAGGTTAAAGGTCATTGCCTCTAAGCTGATGGGCAAATTATAGTCCTTTACCCTCACACATGGCAAAACCAAACTGTGAATACTGAGTAACACAAACAAACCAAAATGCCATTCCTTCTAGGCATCTTAACAACTGGAAAATAGACACTGATATGCTATCGACATGCCCCATTAGCTATGCAAACATTTATATTGCGTTCTGTCATACTCTGTAATGCTGCTGTTTATATTTTCACGGTCGACACGCTGTGTAGCGGAGATTAGGGGGGCGTCCCACATTGTAACTCTACGGGTGTTGATGTGCTCTTCATGCTTAATCTCGCCTTTGTGAAATGAGAGTCTTTGTGAAATTTGTGATTTTCAAACACAATAGGTGGCTCTTTTATTTCTGTGATACTTCGTACTGTTAGAATGGGTTAGTAATTGAGGTTCTCATTGGCAGTAAAACTCATTTCGTTTTTTTAGGGCGGAAGGCTTCAAATGTGGATGTGACAGCACAAAGGCTATCTTCAGGTGAGTGAGTGAATGAGTGAGCGGTCCCATCACAATGAATTGAATTACTTGACATTTCACATTTACAGTACGAGCAAATTCGGCCATATCCTGTCGTTATTCATCCTGACAGTCGATAGTGGTCATTATCTTATGTAGTGATAGGACTGTTATGGATAATAAGGACAAAACATTGCTACACACTGGCCAGTGGTTGGCATGGTAACTTATGACAGGAAATGTCATTTGCCATGACACGGTCATGATATGGTTGGGTTAGTCTCATGAGGGAGTACTCAGGGTCATTTATCTTTTTATTCTTAGTGCTTTGCAGTTATGGTCATGTCTTCCTACAAGGGTCAAAAAGCTATATTTAGTACTCCATCACAAACCACACATACACAGTACCTATAAAAAGTATTCACCCCCTTGGATATTTCCCATTTTACTGCTTTTATAAATGGAATCTTGATGAATTCATCAATTTAAACGTACTAACAGCTCCTCTTTGATGTCAAAGTGAAACCAGATTTCTACAAAGTAATGTTAATTAATTAAAAATATATAATGCAAAATAAGTGATTGCATAAATATTCACCCTCTTCAATTCAGCATTGAGTAGATGCACCTTTGGCCGCAATTAAAGCATGGAGCCTGTGTGGATAGGTATTAACCAGTATTTTCGCCCCTTCCAAGTTTCAAGTTTCTTTATTTGTCACATGCATAGTCATAGACCTACACTGCCCTACTAAGACAAAGGACCTAACTTAAGTTAACTTTAAATTAATCTTAATGTCCTGACAATTGAGTAATAGGTATAATATTGTAATTTTCACATTTTGTAGTGTACACCTGTATTAATCAATCTACAAAAAAAATTGAACTCAAATTTGACCTTTAACCCTTTTTTGAAGTTACTGTATTCTGCCTTAGTGTTGTATACAAAATGACAATCGGTTTTAGAATCATCCCATTGTACCATCTTAATGTCTGCTGAAAAGTTTCAGTGAAAACATAGGAATTAAAATTTCTTGGGATTTTACTTGCAGTATTTGCATTATTACCATTAAATCAGGAATACATTTTGATGATGTGTGTAGGTCTTTTCAAAATTATGATTAAACACTGTAGTCTAGGCCTATACATTTTCCTGGATAGAATGGAAACTTGCAAATGCAGATGATAAAACAAAGTTCTCCCACACAAATTAGGTAGATTAGGATGTGATTGGTTGCCTTTATTTGGTCAATTTATATTACTGCAATTTAAAGCTGCCTGCTTTGTGACTAGCTTTATATTCCCCACTAACCCGCAGCCACACTAAACTTTAAGATTGCATTGATAGAATTGACCGCCTGTAACAACTTGGGAGTTTTGACTAGCTGGCAGCAAGTTTTAAAAACTTGTGGCAGATTTAATGGATTTGCTTTCTCGTCGATTGTTTGGTATGGATTTTAACCAGGGTTCAACAAAAGGTAGGCTCTAAATTACTACATTCCTGCTGCTGGTGTGTGTGTGTGTGTGTCTATCTTTAATGCACCAGCATATGTCATTCCTTGATCTTGGCATTTAGGCTAGGCTACGTTTCAAAGCCATCAATCTAACAAAAAGCAAGCACTGCAAAACATGTAGGCTACTGTATACACTTTATTGAAGTTAGTGTGTGTCTGAGGTGATTTAATTGAATAATGCATACTGTAGCCTAGACATAACTCCAGCCGGCAATACAACTTCACGTTGATGGTCGGTCAGAAGGCAGCTTGCTGTAACTTTGCACCGTAACTTCAATCCAGTGTTTAGTAGCAGCGTGAAAGGAAGGCATAAAGCCGTATCTGATGTTACGGCCTTCTGCCACAGTTTCCCCTTGGCTTTTTGAAGTTACGGCAAAAACATAATCTTATTTCTTCCAAAAAACAACTAAATTGAAACTTGATGTTTGTCTACATGATAAAACGTATGTTTATTGTCCTAATAATGACAAAAACTAATTTTCGCCAAAATCGAAGTTACAACCTTTTGCCTTAGTGCGGCAGTACAACAGGCAGTGAAATAAACTCCTGACTCCACTCCAACTGTGCCAGTCCTGTGTGACTCCACTTCCCAAAAATTCTCCAACGGAAAGTTCCCAGATGAATATGCCAAGCAAATGCAAATCAATCCATCTGGTTATGATGCTACCACCACCATGCTTCAAATTAGGGATGGCATCATTTTTGGTGATGTACAGTGTTTGGTGTCTGCCAAAAATAGCTTCTAGGCTGATAGCCAAAAAGCTCAATTTTGGTCTCATAAGACCAACAAACCTTCTTCTATTTGACCTCGTCTCCCACATGCTTTTTGGCGAACTTTAGTCAAGACTTAATAAGAGCTTTGCCACTCACCCATAAAGCTTTGACTGGTAAAGAACTCGGGCAAAAGTAGTTGTATGCATAGTTTCTCCCATGTCAGCTGCTGACCTCTTTAGAGTTGTCATAGTTGCCTTGGTGGCCTCCCCCACCATTTATTCTTTTTGAATGGTCACTCAGTTAGTGGTGACAGCCTGCTCTAGGCAGATTTGCACATTTGCCATATTTCTTACATTCCTTAATGATGGATTTCACTGAATCCTGGGATCCATCCCCTTACTTATGCTTGTCAATAACCTTTTCTTTGAGTTGTTTGTAGTGTTCTTTTGTCTTCATGGCGGAATTATAGCCAGGAATATTGATTGACCAGTGAGTGGACCTTCTAGACACAGGTGGCTTTATTACTATACTATACACATTCACTGCACTCAGGCAATCTCCATTTCACTAATTGTGAGACTATTAGCACCAATTGGCTGGACCACTACTTTGTAGACATTTGGTTTCACTTTGACATTAAATAGGGAATTTTTCTCAATTATTGTAAAAACGTAGCCTGGAAATCCAGACCCTGGAAATCTAGAAAGATTGAGGGTCTGGCCATGACTAATGTAATGGCCCAACTGGAGGGGTGGCACCAAGCATGCATTTGAAAATCTCACTGCACATAACTGGATAACACTAAGACCCATGTTTACTGACTTATTCCGGACCTTGACGCAATTGGAAAATACTTCGACCAATGTTTACTGACTGATTCTGGGCTTCACGTTGCAGCGCTGTCGTCATCTGTTTAACTCGCCTCTGGCCCGCCTATATCAGATATACCGATGTGATTTGGTACCCCACGATAGAAGGGACATAAGTAGTGAGCATTATTACTCATTGCCAGAGTGACTCACTGAGCAAATTCAAATTGTTCTCCCGCAAAAGAACCCTGGATTTCCAGGGTAGTAAAAAAGGCCAAATTAAATTGATTCCATTTATTAAAGCAATAAAAGGGGAAATATCCAAGGCGGTGCATACTTTTTATTAGCACTGTATGTGGTTATGTTTAAAATGTAGTACAGTATAAGAATTGGTTAGCTGTTGGTATGTAACATTTGAGTATTTAAATTCAGACAGTACGTGCTGAAGTAAAATCATTATGAAGTGGGTGCGAGGATTGATTATTTAACAGAATGATTGTGAAGGATTTGATGGTAAGGGAGAATGGCAAACCATTCCAGTCTGCCTCTGTGAAATGCTTCTCCTAATCATCCCTCTCAGGATGTCAGAATGGGAACTCATCTCATTACCTACAGGCTATCATCCTCTCTATCTCTCTTTCTTTCTCTCCCTTTCTTTCTCTCTCTCTCTCTCTGTCTCTCTCTCTCTCTCTCTCTCTCTCTCTCTCTCTCTCTCTCTCTCTCTCTCTCTCTCTCTCTCTGGTTGGGGTTAGATAAGCACATTGCTGAGTTTTTAATGAAACGTAAAAGCAGGCAGGAGCTGGACTGGAGCTCCAGGGGGGGCTTGAATGGGACACAGTGAGGGTGGCATTGGGAGACGTGAGGTCCTGTGTCCCTACAGTAAGGGTGGAGTTTAGCTGGGGTACGTTTCTCTTTTTCTGGAGCTTGTGTCTGATGTGCTCCACACTGACAAGTACACTCCACTGGCATTTCTGCCCTGGATATCTAACCTTGTTTTTTTTGTTTGTTTGTTCTGTTGTTCTTTGTTTTGTTTTTTCCCTTTGTGTTTTTTTGTTGTTGTTGTTGTTGTTGTCATTTTCTTTTTCTTTTTTCCTCTCCATACCATTCCCTGGTATGTGTTGTCTTAAAAAGCCTACCCCAGTATTCCTACCCGGAATGACCCATTCCGTTGAGTGCGTGACGGCAGTGGTGATGCGCTATTCTCAGGCATAATCAGCATCCATCGCATGTCCCTGAAACATACAGTGACTCTTCAGTGTTGAACATACAGTAGCTTGTAGCACACGGTGTCCAGCTTTGTTACACTGAGGCAGAGCACAGTGCTTGATTGGGCATGAAATGCATGATTCGGACAGTGCCACATATTTTCTGTAAGAGAGCTGATAGAAGAAAGAAAGACAGAAAGAAAGAAAGAAAGAGAATCATTTGAATCCGGTAACAGTGATGGCAGTGTTGAGAGTAGAATGGCTTTGCACAGTAGGAGTGCTATGTGTGCAATAACTCTTCTGTTCTGTGTGTCCCAGCCTGGGTTGGCACAAAGCTTTTGTTGGTGTTTACACGAAACAGTCTCTCTTATGTCAACGGTAGCATAATTCTCTCTCTCGTTGTTACTAGTAGTTGATGTGAGAGAGAGACCAGACAAATTACTTTGATGATCTGCTTCTGCTGCTCATTGCTTTCACTTCAGTCTGAATCTAGACACAGGAAGCCCTCTGTGGTGTGGTGTTTTATTCAGACTGTTCACTGGAGGGTACCATGGCATCGGTGAAACTGCTTGTCCAATATGTTTGTTTGTTTGTTTGTTTGTTTGTTTGTTTGTTGGTTGGTTGGTTGGTTGGTTTGTTTATCAATCATTACTCCAAAAATAGCTTTGTGTTGGGTTGTCTGGTTCCTGTCTGCACGTCTTACAGGCCACAGAGAAACACAGAAAGAGGACTCGTGTCATTAGTGTTGATTTGCTCTCCCTAGTCCTCTGTGGCATTTCTTTATATGACATACATTTCTTTGAGACATACATATGACATGCATTTTCTTATATGATATACATATGACTTGCATTTTCTTATGACATGCATTTCTTTATATGACACATTTCTTTATGACATACATAACATGCATTTTGTTTTATGACATAGAGATATGTCTGTGAAAGTGATGGAGAGAAAAAAATAAATGGGGGTATTACTGAAAATGTTTGTGAAAAATGCTTAGGAGATCTAAAGAAATATGTTGGTGGAATCTGAGACCTCAGTTAAGAGAGAGAGAGAGAGATAGAGAGCAAGATCATAGGCAAAAAGGAACATGGTGGATTCTTTTTTTTCTAGTGCGTCACACACTTTCTAGATCCCCCACCACGGCATACACTCGGTTGTTGCCATGGCAACAGCGGGCAGCCAGAATGCCATTTCTTTCCCTCACATTTTTTTTTTTTTTTTTTTTTTTTTAAACCAACATTGGCCTGTAGCTACAGAGAGCTGAGGGGAAGGATGGGAAGTAATGAAAAGAGAGGGAAGGATAGAGAAGTCGAAAGAAAGAGGACAAGAGAAGATGGCAAGCCACCTAACCTTTTCACCGATCACCTACCCAATCTGCGCCCCTGACCCCCTCCAGACGGACACCCCAGCGCTCAATCTGCTCCACAGGACACCCGACTCGTGTCCAAATCACTGAGCTCATCGGTCCCCAGCTCCTGGGTTTCAGCACTGAGGAGCCTCGGTCTACAACTCCGATGAAGATCAGAGCGCTCTTGTCAGCAGTGTAGTGTAGTGTGGATGCGTACTGTGTGTGTATGATTTCACTGAAATCAGCAGGGATGGAGGGATGAGCTCCTGACGGCAGTTCAGGGAGCAGTTCCATATTCACATAGATACCCTGAACTATAAGTCTGAAAGCTCTGCATTTAGAACTTAGGCCTGATGTGAACGTGTACTCATTTCTGTACAACAAAATCAAATGAGCGTGAACAAACAATATAATATACAGTATCTATACAATGTACAGTATCTATCTTCATAGTATCTATATAATATAATAATTTCCTGCTACCACTGTTGGTCAGTGTGATACCCTCCTAATAGTAATGGCACTCCACTCTGAATCAAAGGCCTAATTGGGATTTCATCAGCAAGTGTTTACAAGGGCATCAAGTTCCCCTTTGCTTTTACAGGGTGTCTGGTGCTGCCAAATCTGTGAAGCACTCTTATAATAGAGTTTCTCTCTCTCTCTCTCTCTCTCTCTCTCTCTCTCTCTCTCTCTCTCTCTCTCTTTATCCCTCTTTTTGTTACATCTCTCTTTCTTTCTCCCCTCCTTTCTGTAGCCCTGACGGCAGCTATCTGGCTGCAGGCTCTGCCGACGGAGCCGTCTACATCTGGAACGTTCACACCGGAAACCTGGAGAAGCGCCTGCCAGACATGCACAGGTGAGATTGCCCACACTGCCCTGCAGTCATCTGAAAGCTGGGAGATGTGTGGCATCACTGAATCAGCGACTGTCATCCTCTCCACTGCCGTTGCTGAAACTTCTGATATAGTACTTGCTGTGAAGCAAGGCAAGAGCTAGATCTCCACGGGATTCCCAGTTACACCCAGTTTCTGGTTTTGTGTTGAATCAGGGCGCGACGCATCCATCACTGCACCTCCTCAAAATTGTAGCATTTCCGTCATTTCTGACGCAGACTAAAAAGACTGTGATTGATCAACTCGCTCTGTGTGTTGATAGCCGGTTACAGTGAATTTTCAGGTACGGTGTAGAGGCAACGAATCAATTCAACACAGAACCATAAACCAGCCAACAGGGGCAAGTGCCACCCTTCACCTCTCCCATCTGCTTATTACTGATGTACTGTAGTACTAACTACTGATACTACTACTATCTACTACCACTAGGGGCTCTTCCCCCCTCCTCCCACTTCCCTCTCTTCTCTTCTCTATCGCCTCTTCTACCACTTCTCCGACGACGACTAGTACTTAATTTGTAGGCGCTCCTGTCCTCTAGTACTACCGGTAGTACTTTCAGAAGCAGTGGCAAACTGTAGTTTAAAATATTTGAATGTTAAAATACTTAAATGTTAACAGCCTAGATGATATTCTATTGCTGTAAGTCGCGTTGGACAAATGTGTCCGCCAAATGAATAAATGTAAATGTACTACTGCATACCTAACGGTATGTATTTTTCAAATGTATACAGGCTTAGATAACACGTGACACCCAGCTGGTCTGGTGTGTCTCACTCTTTCTTACACACACACACACACACACACACACACACACACACACTCGCGCACTCACACACACACACTCACACACACACAAACACACACACACACACAGCCCAAGGAAGTCTGTGTATATGTGTGTGTGTGCTTGTTTTTGTTTGTGTTTTATGTGTGTGCGTGCGTGTGTGCGTGTTTGCGTGGGTGTGCGCACCCAAGGAAGTACCTTAGTGAAAGCTAAGATGGAGAGGAACAGTGCAGTTTATTATTATTATATTGTTTCATGAGGTAATATATCACTTTGCAACACATAAAATCGTGACACATTGCATTGTAAATCCCCATACAGACTGCAAGCGACTAGTGACCTGAAACATGCACAACAAAGTTGAAATAACTGTTGAGGTGGCAAGTGATGGACAATGGAAGTGTGGGTGGTGGTAGCATAGTGGTTTAGGAGCTTGTAGGTTCTATTCCTGGCTCCCACCGTTGTGACCTTATCACTGAGTTGCTACGCGGACAATGTAACAATGGATATATTTGACGTGTAAAAAAAAGATGGAAAAAGTGTCTGCTAAATTGCAAATGTAATGGACGACAAGCATCCGTTTCATCCTGCCTTCAGCGCTGACCGCTTGGGTTTTATGTGCTTGTGTCGGCTGACTTGCTGAGTGAACCCCCAAGTCTCACATTTGTATAATACAATTGCTGGGATTACTCATTCAAAGATTTTGTACCAGATTCTAATGGGGATTTGTATTTTAAGGAGATTCTTTTCGATCTTATAAAGAGCTCTACGTATGTGCTTTGTCTTTCAGTGAACTCACTGCTAGGCCAGCGTTTCCTGAGGCACTTTTTCAGGCCAAGATTAATCACAACATGGAGAATTCCCCAGTGCTGTGTAAAAATAAGTGTTTGGTTCCCTATGATCTTGATTTCTTTTGGGAGACTACTATCTTGGTATTTGCCAAATGAACTGTGAGGGCCCAGTTCTGATAGTAATGCTCAAGCAGCTCCCCCCTTCTCTCTTACTCTCCTTATATCTTTGTTTTGGCCAATTTCATTATGATTACTCTGTTTGGACTGTAGAAGTCCAGCAGTTCCAGATCCTCAATCTCGCTCTTTCTCTCTTTCTTCTTACTTCTCTCTGTCCTCTCTTCCTTCCCCTCTGTCTGTCTCTCTCTCTCTCTCTCTCTCTCTCTCTCTCTCTCTCTCTCTCTCTCTCTCTCTCTCTCTCTCTCTCTCTCTGTCCCTCTCCCTCACTCTGACCTCTTTCCTTCTTTTCTCTTCCCTCTCTTGCCCTCCTCCTTTCACTCTGACTCTTCCCCTCCTCCTTTCTCTTCCCCTCCTCCTTTCCCCCTCTGTCTCTTGCCCTCCTCCTTTGTCTTCCCTCTCTCCCCTCCTTTCCCCCTCTGTCTCTTCTCTGCACCCTGTCCTAGCTCCGTGCTCCTGGGGAGAGCCGGCTGGGCCTCTGCTCAGGCCATTAGCTCTCATCTGCGCAGTGTGCTGTCCGTCCGCCGGGAGAGGAGAGGAGGGAGGCAGGGAGGGCCGCTCAGCAGGCTCCGGCTCAGTTTGGTCCCTCATGCCAAGCTCTCGCTGTGTGTGTGTGTGTGTGTGTGTGTGTGTGTGTGAGAGAGAGTTTGTGTGTGTGTGTGAGAGAGAGAGTTTGTGTGTGTGCGTGTGAGAGAGTTTGTGTTGGGCTAGATCAGCACTCTATCCAAATCCAGAGTGAGCTGATGATGGGGTGGGACCTGGTCCTGAGCTTATGTGCTCAGATCTGTTCATCTCCCTCATGTTGATAGTGTGCCATGTGTGTTTGTGAGATTTAACTCGGTGTGTTTGTCTATTTGTGTGTCTTTATGAGGTCTAAGTTGGTGTGTCTGTGTTTGTGAAGTTTAACTTGATGTGTTTGTCTGTGTGTGTGTGTGTGTGTGTGTGTGTGTGTGTGTGTTCCTCTGTCCCCCTCCAGTTCCTCCATCAACGCGGTGGCGTGGTCGCTAACAGGGGAGTTTGTGGTGAGTGTGGACAAGAGCCGACGCGCCGTCCTGTGGAGCGACATCTGAGCGCCTCGGAGACTGCGTGGATGGGGGGGGGGGTACTGTGTTCATTTTCACATCACCATGACAACGCACCTTTGGAAGGACGAGGGAAATGAAACAAGCTCTGTCGTTCCCGTGGGGATACAGAGACATATGAGTGGCAAAACCCTGATGTCCCACTGACTCAAGCTTTGGTCCCCAAGGGCTTAGAAAGCACATTGATTGTGGAGGTTTGGTTGGTTGACTACAGCTTGGCTTGGGGGAAAAAAACAGTCCATTTTGAAATTCTTTCGAACACTATGACAATACAGATGGACATTGTTTTTTAAGAGTCTGAGCAGCAATACGTTTTGCTGTGTTTTTTCTCGCCAGAAGTGTTCTGTGTTCATGCCAATAGGAGCAGGTCACTCTGTGAACTTCAGTATGCATAAAAGGCACTGACCACTTGGACAGACGCCCTCTCTCTATCCCCCCTCTCTCTCTCTCTCTCTCTCTCGCTCTCTCTCTCTCTCTCTCTCGCTCTCTCTCTCTCTCTCTCTCTCTCTCTCTCTCTCTCTCTCTCTCTCTCTCTCTCTCTCGCTCGTTTCCCTCTGGGGTCACTGCTAAGTAGAACACTTCCTCACTTCCTGGGAATGTGTGATGTCATAGTGAACAGAGGGAGGAACAGGGGAGTAGTTTTACATAAAAGAAAACCATGGATACAAAAAAAATACCATAATGCAAAAGGGGGGAAAACAAGGGCTAAACTGCTTCCCGCAGCAATGGATCTGTATACAAAATGACATGTTGTTTGACATAATTTTTAGTACATCAAATCAATGTGGTATCAACCCACAGTGCATTTGAAGTTGCATCACTCGCGCCACTTTATGCTCATGGGGGGGGATTCACCCCTGTGAGGTTTTAATTTTTGCCATTTTGTGAAGAACAAAGAAGGGAAAAATGACAAATGACAAAAAAGGATTACATTGAACTGGAAATTGGGAGCAATTTTTATGTCTTAATAAAGAATACATGTGTTTGTGTGTCTGGCGTTGCATGACTGGATCTTTATAAACTTTATTTTATATGTGCTTCTGAAATACTGCCAAGGTTTTTTGTGTCTTTCTTCATAAGAGACAAAGGAGATTTGTGTTGACCGTTCTACAAGAAGTGATGATGTAAAATGGTGCACTTGTTCAGTGCTATCTGCCTCCGCCTCTTTATCGCCCTAATAGACTTTCTCTCTCTCTCTCCCTTAATAGACTTTCTCTCTTTCTCTGTCTCTTCCCTCTGCCATTAGAAGAAATCTTGTCTGTTTTTCGGATCCCCCCCTTAGATAACCGCTGTCTCCGGCCCTGTTTTGGCACCAATCCGGCGTGTAAGCGCCACGTCAAAAGGGTAGCCGGATCCCTCGCCGAGTCGGCTCGTCTCAGCTGCCGTGGCATTTACATTTAAAAAGGGCCCTGCTTCCTCTTAATCAGCCCACAGGACTTTGAACCGCACTCAGTGACATGGCCCCAGGGCAGAAGCCGAGGTCTGCATGGCCTCTGTGTGCATAATTTACCCCCCACCACCCCCTCGCAAGCGCGCCTGTGCTCATCTCCATGTTAACTGGAGTTAAGAGCAGAACTAGTGTGTGTGTGTATGTCTCTGTGTATGACCTTGTGTTTCTTTCTTTTCTCTCTCTCTCTCTCTCTCTCTCTCTTTATATATCGAAGTTCCAGCGTGGATTGTAGAAGATGTAGGTCACTTGCAGTGTTTTGTTCAGTACGCAAATCACAAAAAAGAAGTGAGATTGTCAGCAGAAAAGATGGTTTGATGTGTCTGTCCGTGTACGAGTGTCCATCCCGGGTCAAGCTGGTGTTCTTTAGTGTCTTGTCTTGGCATAATCTTCCTAATAGAGGATACTAGGAGGAAGAGCATTTGGCTTGTTATATTTCTTATCTTGTTAGATATCGATGTACAACAATTTATTGCCATTAGTTGCTGCTGCCTGTTTTCAGGAAATCTTTTTTTTCACTCCAGACATATATCTATGTAATGCATGAACGTATGGAAGTTTTAAGGATGGAGGCGTTATATCTGTGGGCATCCTGCAGCTGACAGAAGACTGGATCATAGGCAGACGTATAGGGATTTGCATTCAGGGAGGAAGGAAAGGTCATGAAGTACAAATAATCATTAAATATAGATGCTTTACCCAGTGTGCAGGCCTTGGCTATTTGGACCATGCTGATGTATCGTTTTGAAGTGAAGTTTGGGTGAAGAAATCAGCAGAGGGGTATTTCACAAAACCTAGATAAGGGATTAAGCTGGGATTGTTTGGTTATCCTGAATGAATTTAGCCTTGACTTGGTTTCACAAAAGAGATGGCACATAAGTTACCATGGGGATTTATTCTCTGCACTTAACAGCCAAGCTGAGTTAATTCTAATGATAATTATGTTGTCTTATTGGTTCAGCTAGGTGTCATTCAAATCAGATCTCCGTGCTAATTTTTAAGGAGCTTTATTCCATTTTTATACTATCTGCTAAATGTATTTGCTCGCAAAACAAACCGGATTGTCTGCCTACTATCATATGGTTATTGTAATTGTGATAGCCTTATAATTATGAACATAGGCCTAGGTAGGCTACTCGTTGTTTGCTTCTTTTGTTGATAGACGTTTGATGAATAGCCTACTGTAGTTGATTGGAAGTGGAGGGGCAAGTTTTCGAAGGTGTTTTCAACTATAATATAAAGGTAGACTATATCATACTACAGTATGTGCATCTTTGCAGTGGCAAGCGCTTTTTTAATGACGTTGCGTGTCGAGACAATGAAGCACTCACACATGGGTGCATACGTAAATTTGCATTCAGTTGGTCTACCACGCCTACTCCTGCTGTTTTACAGAAATAGCCACGATTTCCCATTCCAAAAAGGACAACTTTACTTCATTGTTAGTCTATATCAAAAGCGGCTGTTCACTTTGTGTGAATGACTATTTTCTGCGTCTTTTTTATTCCAACCGTGAGTTCTTTGGGGCAGAAACGAGAACGCGCACACATCCTGGATTACTTACACCTGGCTTGACATAGTCGCTCCTATTCATCCTGGATTGGCATTAGTGAAACGAGTAGAGCTAGGATGACCAGACAACGCTATGTCAAACCTCGCTTTATCACTTATCTTGGATGTCTTAATTCTGCCTTTGTGAAATACCCCTCAGATTTTTCAGTCTGCCATAACAACGTTATTTTCAAATATCATCAGTCAGATATGAATTATTACGGAAAAACATGTACAGCATTCAAAATACATCTTGTAAGAAATGTCCTCAAAAGTGTCTTTTCAGAAAACAAGTCTTTCTGTTAAATGTAAAATCAATTGTGATGTGTTTACTGACAACACTGTTGGTGTCCACAAGCTTGTTATTGAACAGTGCCTCTTGGTTATTTTTTTAAAATTTGAAGTGAGGGGGTCTGTTTACTTGAAATTGTCTACATGTTATTCTTAATTCATTTGTTGCTAGCTGTGTGTCGTAAAATGTGTTTTGTCTCTTTTTTAATGTAAAAGTAAAAATATTAAGGGCAATACAGTATAAAAAACCTGTTATTACGTTGTAACTATAATTACAGCTCATCAGCTGACTTTCATTGTTTAATGGATTTGATTCCTCTGCTGAAATAACCTTACCTGTACCCAAGCTATACTTATGTACATACAGAGTAGGCCTACTGTTGTGTTAGTAATAACTGGTGTAGTAAAGATTATTATCTCCTTAATAATGTGTAGATGTGACCCTATCTTTGTTTGTTTGCTTTACATACAGGTGTAAACTGTGCAATTGAAATGCCTGCCTATGAGGCAGCATTACTTTCTGTGATAATGTAATATTGCCATGATTTACCCAAAATTATTTTTTATATGTAATAACTAGTGTTGTCGTAGGTTTTTTTTTTTTTTTTTTTTTTTAAAAAAGCCAACTTTTTTTGTCATCAAAGGATGTAATGCCTTTCACTCATTTGAATTTCCAGTAAATAAAACAAAATATGTTGGATTTGTTCATTCAGTCTTCCTTCTTCTCATCGTTATTCTACAGAAGAATCTCGGTGGGGTTTAATCCCTCGTGGGTCACGTAAAGACCCAAAAGATCATCAGACTCTTAAACTGCTCTAACCCTGATCTGGTGCACGTCGACGCACAAGCCCATCCTCCCTGTCTGTTAAGAGAAACAACTCCCAGACTCTGTTTTTCCAGCTCATAAGTAGCAATGAGATTTCCTCAACAGTAGAATGGCCTCGGGCCATAGACATCAGTGAAGCATGCAATCCCCCAGTCATCTACAATCCTCGCTTCCCTACCGTCTACGCTGTGAATCACACCCAAGACGTTGCTAACAGTGATGTCAACACCTCAGATCCACAGCCTTCTGTCTCAACCCTAAATCAGGGCAGTTTGGGGAAATTTCACTCTACAAGCTGCTGAGGCATTTCCTTCATTTTCTTTTGAAACAGATGAAGACACACAACTGTGTTTGCCAAATGTATTACTGCTCTAACTTGGCTTGTTTTTAGTGATGCATTTTTGTATATAGATACAGCTGGAACTGCTAAACATGAGCAATGTAAATTGGCACTTCTCTGCTCTCTGTCTTCAGGGCAGTGGGATGCTGCTGGGAGCATATGAAATCCTCTTCAGATGTCTTTAGAGGTATTTAGCTGTATAGGGTAGGCAAATATGTTGTTATGTCTGAGAAGATCTAGCAGTCTCAAAGGGATCCACATCCTCTCAAAGATTTAGTGAGAGGGAACAGAGAGGGAGGGAGAGAGAGAGCAGGGTGAAAGATAAAGGAGTGAGAGAGAGAAAGAAGGAGGGAGGGGAATAAGGGAGGGAGGCAGTGAGCGAGAGAGGGAATTGGAGGGTTAGTGAGAGGCAGGCACTGCGCGTGGTTACTCAGACGGAAAGGCTCTCACAGCAGAGAGGATAGGAGAAGAGAAGAGGGAGCATTCCCTTTGGGATTCCTAGGCATCAGCTGCCTGCTC
>NC_063203.1:21388244-21435744 GCF_017589495.1 Alosa alosa | reverse complement strand
AGTCTTATCTCACACGCAAGATAGCACACGATCTCGCCTTGTCTGTTTTTGATGTTGTTGTTGTTGTTGGGCAACTGTCTAGGGCAAAGACAGTTGGTATTCTATGATTTAAGTGAAGGTAGTCCACATCAGTGTGTTTTATGAACCAGAAATCTAAGATGACTTTGAAATGCCTCTCAGCTTCAACACCTCCACAACTGATGAATCGGTTCTATCTTCCACTGAAGCAGCGATGGTAGACTGGCTAGTTGTGTAGTGGAACAAGCGAAGCTGCCATGGAGACATAATAAATGTCAATGTGTGTTATCAGCGTGTGGTTATGAAGCTATTCTAATGTTGAGATAAATCAGCGGGTGAAGAGCCCCTCACACTTTCCCTCGGCTGTGTGATGAAGTGAGGGGTGAGCAGCACTGCACCGAGGAGGGCCATTAATCATCCTCTGAGCCAAAACACCAGGGCTTGAAGAGGAAGGTTAATTGGTGTTTTAAGCCCCCAAAGTCATCTTCCAGGCAGCCCTGCATGGAAGTCACTAGGGTTAGGGTTAGGGTTACGGTTAGGCTCAGGGTTAAGATTAAGGTTAGGTGCCTTGAAGTCGACGGTCGCCAGCGCTGCCTTGAAGTCGACGGTAGGGGCTTAAAACACCATCGAGCAAGAGGATGTGGCCCACATCCGGGCCACAGGCGGACCTGAGATGCAGTCAGAATAGCGCACATAGGCAAACGTTTCAGGACTGATTTTCCGAGCGTTTCTTGTTTTGATTTGAGTTCACTCTTAACATTTGTGAATGCACACATCCATGTCAGATCTCGGCCAGACTCCTGGTCAGAATCATACCAGACTTGACTCTGCCTTTTGGACCATACGTGTCAAGTGTGAGACTGTGATACATGCCACAACATATCAGAGGTGCGTTCAAATTTGCAAATGGCCAAATGTTCGCAAACAATTTTCTGTTTGCCTTGAGTTTTCTGCGAAAATTCCCCAAACAGTTTGAGGAGGTAGTTCTGAGTTCAGAGTTACCATTGAGATGGAATGTTTACAAAAAGTTGTTCACATTTATCTGTTCATACAAACATGTTCATTGTGAACATTCGCCTCTGTTCAGGGAATTTATACGCACCTAAGAACAATTCCAGATCTCTGGAACAGTATCTGATAAGTAAATATTATTTCAGTTCAAATTTGTGTGTGTGTGGGGGGGTCTCTTGTAGGGCGTTATTTGTCATTGAACCTCACATGAGGCTGAACAATAAACAGTCAAATGCAATTAAATGAGTCTGTGGCAACAAGAAATAACCAAACAACTGAACAGAACCTAATGTTGGGGGACAGAGCATAATAAGTGGTATCAGTCATTCTATTTTCTGACTCATCCAATCAAGCGTAGGTCCATCACTGAGTTACAGTCAGTGATTTTGGTCCAACATTTTATAATCCCTCATTAAACATTCATGTCTCTTTAAATGAGTCTCGGGATTGAGCATGAATCCACTTAGCCCCCTGATAAATTATTTCAAAAATGTGAAGTCTCCCCTCCCCTTCTCTGCTCTTTTCTTCTCCTCTCCTCTCCTCCTCTCCGCTGCTTTCCTCCTCTCTCTTTATCCTCTGCTCTCCTCTCCGCCCCCACAGGAGGAAAGGATCAAATGGTACACATGCGCTCCTGTCTGGCCCTTTGAAGATGCTCAGCCCCCACGCCTTCTCTAAACTAAACCAAAACTCTGCAGTGGTTTCTTTAAATGAGGCGGAATGTGGGTCACAGAGAGAGAGAGAGAGAGAGAGAAAGAAGAAAGAGAGAGAGAAATAAATTAATAGAACAATAACACCAAACCTTTTTTTATTCCTTTCCTCATAATGCAAACTACAGTAGCCTCGGGGTTGCTTATTTGAAACACAAACACTGGTGCGTGTTATTGACCTAAATCAGGAGTGGGAGTGGGATTTATTGTTCTGGATCAAATTGATCGATAGGTCTTCTATGGTGCATGCAATGCACAGCATGCCTTGTAGAAGCAATGATACTTTCACAGCGCCAGTCTGTTTGGTCCATCCTTGTATGGGATTTATTTTTTAGGGAGCTATCAGAACAGGCCAGGCCTCGGCATGGGCAACATGACACTAAGTCTTCCCCCGCTGCTCCAATGCCCCGTGACACCCGCTCAGACATTTCTTTCTCAAGGATTTTAGCCACGCATGCATTGTGTGTCAGCAGCATTCGTTCCTGCTGCTGCTTTTTCACAAAAAAATCACAGAGCATTTTGAAACAATGGCTGTGAGTTGTTGAGGCTTTGTGATGAGGTGCCTTATTATGTCATGCCTCAGGTTTGTTTTGTTTTGATAAGGTAGCTTTTGTGTCGTTCACCGATGTGTGAAAGGTGTACTTGGAGTTTGGGAATTAGTGTCATGGTTTCAGGGGTTTAGTGTCAGGTTTTGTGCAGGGTTTTTTTATAATGGGAAAGACCACCTCGTCACTGTAGTGGATGTGGTAGAACTTAATTAGATGATGCAGAAAAAAAAAAAACATCTAGCTTACCAGAATCTATAGTGCATTTTCGACTTGATATGACACTATGGTGTCTGTGCATTCGTAACACACTCAGCTTAGTGGGATTTATTTAGAAACCAGCAACAACCTTGAAGACTTCATCATTTGTAATCATTACCCATCATGACATCTGTTTAGCTTCTCATACTCATCCCTCTCTTTCTACTCCTTGGGGAAGAGCAGCGAGACACCCCTGACTGACAGCCATTCATCAAACAACAACTCCATTTCCTTCCTCTCCCCTAACCATTTTCAGATTGAAGGTTCAGGAGCCGAGCATAATGGTGGGGAGAGGCTTGCGGATTCGTCTAATGGAATGATGTATAATTCATTCACACAAACACAAACCCAGCAGCTGCATGAGTGAGACGGCAGTGTTCAGTCAAAAAAGAGGGATTGCTCAACAGATGCTGCGCATGAGGGGCTTTAGTCACACTGCACACAGCCTGTCGTGCAGAATTATTCCCCCCCCGCGCGAATCGCAGAAAAGCCTTTTGACAGCCAGGAGCTGGGAAATACACCCGGCAATACATTTGTTGTGGAAGAAGAAACCTTCTGATTAGAATCAGAGATAACACAGCCTGAGACATATCCTCGTAGCGCTTTCAGCACTAAAGCCATTAAGATGAAATGTCAAGCTCGCTCGAAGGAAAAACAGCACCTCTGTGGCAGAGGGTTTTAAGTTAATTGTGTATCTGATCACTGCACAGTAATCATATTGATGTGCTCAATAGTGCCTCATGCCCTTGTTTCCTAATTAAGCCCTCTGCATGGAAAAATGCCCGCCCCATAAAAATCAATACTGATATCCATGAAACCAAGACATTTAGAAAAACCTCATCTCATTTCACAGTGCGTTTTCTCAGCTGTGGGCAGCTGGTTGAATTTGAAATGCAGATAAGGTGGTCTGAGTGCCAAAATGAAGCCGTGGTCTTGGGGAGATGACCGTCCATTTCTAAACGGTCCATCTGTTGGGGCAAGCCGTGCCCAATTGACAGCCATTATGGTGGTGGTGGTGGTGGTGGTGGTGTGTGTGGGGGGGTAGGTGGCTGGGGGGGTAGGTGGGCCGGGGGGGTAGGTGGGCCGGGGGGCGGGGCATAATTGAACCAGTGAGCCTGGCATGGGAGAGAGGAGGCCTCCAGACAGGGACAGTTGAATGCGTGCCACGTCACAGGTGTTGGCGGTG
Source organism: Alosa alosa (assembly GCF_017589495.1). Classification (NCBI taxonomy): domain Eukaryota; kingdom Metazoa; phylum Chordata; class Actinopteri; order Clupeiformes; family Clupeidae; genus Alosa; species Alosa alosa. The sequence continues at coordinate 21,432,016 of NC_063203.1, read as the reverse complement.
GGCCCTGGGCAGGGCAGATGTCCCCATCTCGGAAACACACAGACATGAGACAGATGTGACTCACCCCGGTCGACATCAGCCTGTGGATTTACACCCCGCGAAAGCAGATGGAAGAGCACAACTGGACTAACAACAGCAACAACAATAATAACAATAATGAAAGAGAAATGAAATTGTTCAAACGGCTCCCTGGCACAGCTGCTCCCTAAAGCAAACTTTACAGATGCACCCCCCCACAAACACACATATTAAGAATGAAATATTCCGTACAATGCTTTGTTTTGTCATGCAGATTACTTTTGTTTTAAAAATAAAACACAGAGAGCCATGTGACAGATGTGTTGTTGTTAAGGCTGAAAAAAGAACAGAGGACCTTGTCATCACGGCAGCCTCTATTTTGGAAACACATTTGCTCTGTTTTGTTCGACAACTGCATTTACAGCACGCTTGGCCAGCCCCGGGCGTCACATCATAATTCTTGGAAGGCAGCTAAGCTAGGAACACAATAGTGCTTTAACATCCAGACAGTGTCGCAGCACAGCAGCACCATGGCCAAGCACGCGCATAGCAACTGGGCAAATAAATCCAGCTAAGATATTAAACCTGGCATAGCCGACAGTAAAGTGTATAATGTGGTCGTTAACACAGCCTGGAGATTATTTCTAATTAGGAGGTGGTAGGGAAAAAAATATCTGGGCGTTAAGGCAAAAGACATCTGGTGTTTCCATGTCAACCATAATTTAGATAGCAAGGGTGCTCCTGGTGGTATGCAGATAGTCCTTTTGCCTTTAATTAATTTCTGCCTGCACTGTCAGGGCTTCCATTGATACTTTGGTGGGAGATGTTAAAATGGAGGGATGTGGTGTGCAGATGCTAAAGAGTTTGTTTGCTAGAGGCCAAGTGAGCGAGTCACGCTAGTAAACCCAGACAACTCTTTGCATGCACAGCATGCTAACATAGTCTACAGTGATGTCATCATACGACCCCCTCCCTCTTTTATGAGTCTTGGTGCTGTGAGTTTTATAGTGAATGGGGCGATGGAGGTCTGGCGCCGAGTCAGTTAAGGCTGCTGGATGTGTTGGATGACTCCAGTAAAGTGACCAGCTGTGTTGGCCTCTCTGAGAAAGCTTGGGCATGACTTTTAGGCATATTGTATGGATTTCAAGCTGCTGTTCAGGCAAATCACCTAAAAAATGAGACTATTTCACAACAGTTGCAAAAGTAGCACTAACCCAGCACTTATTCAGTAAGAATATGAATACACTCACAAACTAAGCCATTTAGATCGACTTTAGATGTAACATTTGTCACCAAAACAAACCCTGAGCTCCTCAAATTTGTTGTGCAACATATACTCTCCTGTCAACTTGATAAAACAAATCTTTTGCAAAACATTGTAAGATCAGTTACCCATTGGCTTACCATTATTATGCAAATAAACATGTTAAATTCAATAACATCTATTCCAGAGTTTCTCCAAATTCCAATATGATCTGTAAATCTGAAATTATTTTTGTGTTCAGACTGACACTAACAATCATGACCACAAGTTTTTTTTTTTTTTTTTTCAGGACGCAAATCTTTTTCCAATATTTGCTGTCCAGTGCAATAGACAACATAGCAACACATCCTATCCATCAGCAGCACAGCAGGCCTTATTTGGAAAATCTTCACTATGTTTGAAAGACCTACAGTAGCTCTTAAGTACTGACAAATCCTATATCACGATGCATGTATCTTCCTGAAAGGTCTCACACAGACCCACACACAGCAATCCAAGGAAGTGACCTCATGTTAGGAAGTACTTTGCAGTTTATCAGTGTAGGGATCGGGGTTGATGCTGCTGCTGCTGTCATTAACCAGAGTGTTTAAGGAGGAGGAGGAGGAGGAGCCGCCCTGGGCCCCTGAGGAGCTTGAGAAAGCCCAGTCTGATGTATGGCAGGACTGGGGGGAGTCTGATGGATAGGGAGGCAGTTTGACTGTGCCTGATGCCATTAAGCAGGGCTCTGAGAGTCGCTGGTTTGAGAGACCGTCTGGTTTGGTGACGTGTGCTGTGCTTTTATCTCTATAGAGATAGTATGAGTTCAGGGTTGGGTACGTGGTGTTCCTGAACCACATGATGGTTCAGTAAAGGGGGGGTTAAAAAGTCAAAATCTCATCTGACTGTCCTATGCGATCTATCCACATGTTCACACTCTCTATCTTCTCTCTGGTTTTCCTACTCCAGCAGAATTTGAGGTCGGGAAGTTCGGTCTGGACTTGTTCGGTTCAGAAGCAACTATGCCCGAAAAAGAGCTGATCGAACCAAACAATGTCAAAGAGCTGTTTGAACCAATTAATGCCAATCAACATTTTCAATGAAAACTTTTAGTTTTTCATGAATTGGTGGCTACAGAGGCAGACTCAATTGAAAAAATATTGAAAACATATATAATGTCCGCAACACTGCTTTTGACTCCCAATTATTTAATGCAACGTTTCGACCCTGCTGGGTCTTCTTCAGGCAAAAACCAGCAGGGTCGAAACGTTGCATTAAATAATTGGGAGTCAAAAGCAGTGTTGCGGACATTATATTTTTCAATATTTTTTCAATTGAGTCTGATTTTTTCAATTGAGTATAGTTTTCTTTTGTCCTGCACCTGCCAGAAGGTGGGATGTGCACACTATAACTGTTTACAGAGGCAGACTAACATCATCTCTCTCCACCCTTACACTCCCCTGAGTCTGGTCCTCCACATTTGCTCTCAGTATTTACTCTCCTGTCTCTCCTTCTTTACCTCCTCCCTCCATCCTTATTCTCCTCTTCTCTCCTTCTTCCACCTCCCTCCAGCCTTGCTTGTCACTCTCTTGGTCCTCTCCTCTAGCTCTTCTCCTCTTCCTCTCTCCACCTGTACTACGTCTCCTCTTCCTCTCTCCACCTGTACCCCATCTCCTCTTCCTCTCTCCACCTGTACTACGTCTCCTCTTCCTCTCTCCACCTGTACCCCATCTCCTCTTCCTCTCTCCACCTGTACTCCGTCTCCTCTCCCTGTTTGGCTCAGTAGCTCTCTGTTGACAATTTGTCTTTCCTTGTCGTTCTCAGTGTTTTTGTTTGTTTTGCATCACTCTTTCTTATCACTCTTTCTCCATTCTACACACTGTGTGCAAATCATCTAATGCTTTTGCCAACTATGGCAACATATTAACATACAAACACACACACACACGCACACACACACACACGCACACACACACACATACACATCACTTAGACACTTTCTCTTCCTCTCAGTCTCTCTCTCTCTGTCTCTCTCAGAAGATGAGTGGTATGGGGGAGTGAAGTTATTATTGATAATTGCAAACGCATGGGCTACTTAAAGAGTAATGTGAGTTTCATTTCACAGTGCATCTCCATTAGTCTGCATTAGATGTATTGATTGTGTGCAGTTCATTAGCATTAGGAGGTTGCAACAGGTCTCATTAAAAATCAATCCAAGTTATTAAAAACATTCAACACATATTTATACATAATTGTAGTCACAACACATTTAATTTCTGAATTCTGGCAAGTAGCAACATGCTTTGCAGCTACAGTATATATATTGAGCGTTTGCAGCCATATATACTGAGCGTTTCTTTCTACGAACACTATGGGTATTTTTCCATCATCCCTTTCCTGGAGGGAATCGTCAGTCTCTGAGCTCTGTTAGAGTATGTGCATTTGTCGCCCTCCAAAAGCCTGCTGATTCCAGGCAAGCTGTTATTATGTTACCGGGAGGAGGTCAATTAAAATGGCACACTGGCCCCTCCCTGTGATTCTCTATTTAATAATGGCCACTCGTGGGACAGGCTACGCTCTCATGTTGCTGCAGGAGAAGGGGGTTTATCACTCCAGCAGATGCGGGCTCTTCAGGCTCTTCATGTGGAATGTGTTTGTGTTTGTGTGTGTATGTGTGTGTGTTTGTGTGTGTGTGTGTGTGTGTGTGTGTGTGTGTGTGTGTGTGTGTGTGTGTGTGAAAGGGGGGGTATTGAGATTACGAGAGAGAGGGAGTTATTGAGATTACGAGACAGAGAGAGAGAGAGAGAGAGAGAGAGAGAGTTAATGGATTTGTTTTGTGGTTACTGTGTGGATTTCTAAAGTTTGTGAGAGGGCTTGGTTTCCCGGTCATTACAAGCTATTACACACCATATAAATAAATTCTTATTCGCTTGTGCACTGCAGAGATGTTATTACCCTCTGATTCTTCTGGGAAACAAGCCTTACAAAGATTCAAAAATGATAATTTCCCTGGCTTGATATCTAGAGGATAGATGAGAACAATTGATATAATATTGTTATTATAATATTCTATTATGAAAATGTGCTTGGCAACCACTGTTGTTCTCTTTGCCATAGCAATACATCCTCATTATATTGACAGTCAATTTGTAATGGTTTCAGTCTGCCTCTGAGAGAAAGAGAGAAAGAAAGAGAGAGAGAGAGAGATCTCCACTCCACGCTGGTCAAGCAATCATTAAAAATAAAAGCATGCATTCTCTAACTTACTCGGTGTGCTTACTTAATTTCCAAAGTAAGTTTTTTATGTCACCTAAAAAGCACTCACTTTCTCAGGCTCTGACACGGTGAGTGCTTTATGGCTTCATTTGAGGCCTAGGCTCGTTTGGTGTGGGCTCTTGTCACTGTAACTGATGGCCCTGATTTGTAACGAGCCACTCTCGGATTTGGGATTGTTACAGTGCCACTGAAGCAGTAAATTTGCTCTGCTCCTTGGGGACTAGACCCAGTACCTTGCCCTAAAAGGGGGCCCGTGGCCCAGCTTATGCAGGAATGATGATGTCTGGACTGAGTTTTATTTTGTTTTGCTTCGTTTTGGCTTTCCTGGTACAAGCAGAGTGATTAATTGACTGTGCCCTTGGATATTGTCTTAGGACACTGTAGTCTGAGATAGCTGAAGTATTCAACTGATATATAGCTAGTGGTAGTATAGATAGTAGTATTTATCCTAACCCCTAATGTGCCCTAATGCACTTATAGCTACACTTAGAATGTTATTCCTTATTTGCAAATTGCTTTGGATGAAAACATCAGCTAAATTAATGTATGTAAATGTAAGTGTAGCTGAATATAAAACAATCTTGGCCTTGACCTGGAATAGGTCCTTTGGATCCATGCCAGGAGACAAGCTCATGATGGTAACATTAAGGTGTAGTCTGACATGAATGAGTACTGTGCTGTTATTGACCAGTTTACTGTCTGAAATGTTTGTTTATGTTTATGTTTATGGTATTTGGCAGACGCTTTTGTATACAGTGATGGCCTGTGGTCCCTTTTTATTTATTCTCTTCTCCTTTTGTTTTTCAGGGTGTTCAAGAAAGCAAGTCCCAATGGCAAGGTAATATTCTATTCTATTCTCATTTTGTGCTAATCTCTAAAGGTCAACAACCCTACTCTGACAGCAAGGTGAACTGAATTGCTCATGTAGAACACACAGCAAATGCTTAAGTGTCAAGTGATGGAAATGAAACAAGCCTGTATCAGGCACATTCCACTTGACCATCAAAACTACCCTTTCTAATTAAGCCCCCAACGATCTTGTGATTTGATCAATACCAGAGATCCAACACCGGCCCAGTAGCAGTTGCCTTTGTCAAAGTCAAGAGTTCTTGAAGAGGAGGGGAAAAGGGGAGACAAAGCGAGGACAGCAGCAGAGATGAGAGGAGAGGAGAGGTGAAGGGGAGGCAGAAGAGAGGAGAGAACAAGGGAAGATGGGGAGACAGAGGAGAGGAGAGGAGGAGAAGGGGAGAGGAGGAGAAGAGGAGGCAGAGGATTCAGTGTCCATTCACTTGATGATGAGCAGGGAGTGGGAGAGATGGCAGGGCTGCGTTCTCACACAGACGTCCTTGCATCTCCCAGGGACAGCCTGCTGACAGGTCGAAGCCATGATTGTTTGGACGCTGGTCAGCAAGTTGGCACGGCAATGAGCCGTCTCTGGGATTCACCGTGGGAATCGAGGACAGAGAGTCGAGTGCAGAGAAAGGCCGGACGTTGTGTAGCATCGTAGCGTTGTGTCGGGGCTCTCTGTGGCGGTCAGATCCGCTGCTTTAGAGGCCTGGCAGTGGGGGTCTGAGGCAGGGTACATCGGGGTCGCTGTAGAGGAAGTGGTCGTGAGGAGAATATGAAAGAGGCGTGTGTGTGTGAGACGTGTGTATGTGCATGCGCACACGTGTGTGTGTGTGTGTGTGTGTGTGTGTGTGTGTGCATGTGCATGTGTGCAAGGGTGCATGCATGACAAGGACTGAGCCAAAGACAGGAAATGTGTGTTTGCTTGTGTGTGTGTGTGTGTGTGTGTGTGTGTGTGTGTGTATGTGTGTTTTGGGGCTTTTGTGGCAAGTTTTTGTGCCTGCGTGTTTCTGTCTCCATGAGAATTAGTTTATGTGATAGTGTGTGTCTGCTTTTGGGTTAATTATGATGAGTTTCTGTGATTTGCAAGAGAAAAAAAGAGAGAGAAAAAATGTCAGCCTCTCCCTCTACGAGGTTACAGCCCTCACACCAAGGTCCTCCCGATAAATGAATGCTGTCTATAATGAGATACAGATGAGAAGGCCAGTTTGGGGGAGAGATTCCAAGCCCTGAATATTGAAGAACATTGAATCAGCCAGACGCATTATGCACTCAGCCAACTGAGCAGCCAGAGCTGAAATTAGGTGGGCTAAGGCTGAATAGCTAACACATTTCATCTCATCATTTGTCTATTTCAGCTATTTCCGTATGCAGAACATTTAGGAAAAGGGTAGAGAGGGTGTAGGGGGGCTAATCAGTGCCGTTCATTAATATTTGACATTTATGTTGTCTTTTTTTTTTAGCTCACAGTCTACCTTGGGAAGAGAGACTTTGTTGACCATGTGGACCTTGTGGAGCCAGTCGGTATGTGTACAAGCATGGTGTTTTCATTTGAAAAACTTTACACGTTTCCATCAAATCTGTGTGGAGGTGCCCGATCATCATCGTCTGATCATTTCAAACCCTTTTTTCTCTTTTTTTTCAAAAACAAGTTAAGTAAGCATGCTACACATGATAAAACGTTACAGTTTTTGCTTATTGCTCATTGCTCGTTATGTCAAAACTCTACACACAGCCAAATAAGACATAGCACTGGGAGATAAACAACTCACGTCTATGTCAAAATGAAACACATACAATCAAAACTCAGCAATCCTTTCTAAAAATGTAATTACTGTAAGTAAATTTGATTGTTTTTACCTTCTTCTCTTCCAGATGGTGTTGTTCTAATCGATCCAGAGTATTTAAAGGAGAGGAAAGGTACGAGAAAACGGATGAATAACCTTTATACAACATGATAAAACCCTTTATGTGACACCTGATGAATAACCTTTATACAACATATAAAAAACCTTTATGTGACATCTGATTAAGCTCTTATTCAGAGCTCTGGCAGTTGGCTCCTCACTCCATTCCTGTCATGCTTCCCAGAGTGTCACAGCAGCGTGACGGAGCGCCATGCTGTGCCAACCAATTTCCATATTAATTTAAGCTGGGATGTACTTATTCATATCATGTTCCATTATGAAAAGAATACTGACTTAAAGTACCAGCTTCTTATTCCTGTCTGCCCCCCCCCCCCCCCCCAACTCCACCCTGGATCTCTCCAGTGTTTGTAACGCTGACGTGTGCCTTCCGCTATGGCCGCGAGGATCTGGACGTTCTGGGCCTGACGTTCCGTAAGGACCTCTTCGTGGCCAACATCCAAGCGTTCCCGCCGGTGGCCGAGGAGAAGAAAAGTCTCACACGCCTGCAGGAGCGCCTCATCAAGAAGCTTGGGGAGCATGCGTACCCTTTCACCTTCGAGGTACTCTGCTCTCCCCTTTTGGTGTATGTTGATCTATACTAGAACTGACTCGGTTGTTTAAAAAACAGCACTCACTGATGCACTTATTCTTATTGTACTAGATCTTTTTTTTTTTAATTGTCCTAGAGTTGTTGAGAAAATTGCTTTAAAAAGCTCGAACTGTTAACCATGTTGTTAGTCGCTTTGGTTAAAAATGCGTCAGCCAAATGTAATGTAATGTAATGTAATGTACTGTAATCCATAAATTGGAGATAAAAGTAACTATAGTAAGGGGGCTGGTAAATAAACTAAGGTAGCATTCCTAAACTTTTTCCTTCAAGGTCCTCCTCAGTCCTGTCTCTCAAGCTGTTGGAACAGTATTTCATTCAAGTCTTGTGCTGAAGATTGATACTTTTATCATTTGTTTGATCTTTTTATTCTGAAGTTTCATACCAAGGTGACTCCCAATACTAATTGCTTTGCCAAAAGCGCCATGATTCTATTCAGCTGAACTCTTCAGAGACCCATCTTCAGTGAGAAATGTGTCTTAAGAAGTAAATGTGACCTAGATCTTAGCAGAGCCGGACAGTAACTGAGTACATTTACTTGAGTACAGTACTTGAGTACAATTTTGAAGGATCTTTACTTTACTCGAGTATCATTTTTGGGGAGCACTCATGACTTTACTCAAGTACATTTGAGAGGCAAATATTGTACTCTTTACTCCACTACATTTCTATCCATAACCGTGAGTACCCGTTACTTCTTCTAAAAAAAAGGAAAAAAGAAAAATCTCAGAAACCCTCAATTTGTTGTTTCCCTCTCAAACGTGATTGGATTGTGCAGGTGCCACCGATTGGGACAGCCTATCAGCAATCACCTTCAGCTTTCCGCCAAAGTCAACTCCATGGTCAGATTTAGATAAGAGACGAAACCATAGACGAAACAATGGATGAAGACGCAGCAGGTCCATCCCAGGAATGTGCCAACCCATGGCCCCACCTTGCCAGACTATTTCAATTTTCTGAACAAGTTAATGATAGTGTTCGCTCCAAGTTTTTCAATTACAAAATAGTATTTTGTATTTGAAATACGTATTTTAAATACATGTATTAGAAATACTGCCCATCCCTGGCAACATGGTAAAAAGATGAAAATGACTTGATTTTACTTTCAATTCCTTTTACATTCTCCAAGGTATTAACATTAACATTTTTCATAACTCCATGTAGGACGTTCCTGTACATAAATGTAAGCACTGTGGCAGTAGTAATGCAATATTTAGAAAATGTACTCTTGTACTCTTGATACTCAAGTACTTTTAAAAACAAGTACTTCAGTACTTTTACTTAAATAGACATCTGACTGTTGTACTTTTACTTGTACTTGAGTAAAATTTAGGTTATCTGTTATCTGCAAAGGTTATCTGTACTTTTACTCAAGTAATGAAGCTGTGTACTCTGTCCGCCTCTGGAGCTTAGCTTAGCTGAATTCTTTCCAGAACATTTCTGGACATTTGTGTGTTCAACTCTCGTAAATTCCTCTTTTGGTGTGAGTTAGAAACAGACATGAAAAGGTTTCCATTTCCAGAATTCCACAAAACAGCCTTCCATTTCAGAATGAAGGACCTCTCATGTGAGATGTGAGGTAGTCTTTCATCTGAACGCAGTACTGAATTTCATTTCATGTCGGTGCTCCACCCACAGATTCCTCCCAACCTGCCTTGCTCCGTCACCCTGCAGCCAGGCCCCGAGGACACAGGAAAGGTACTCAGATCAGCCCCGCGCACGCACACACACACATACACACACACACACACACACACACACACACACGCACACACACGCACCCACACACACACACACACACACACACACACACACACAAACACACATGTACAGTATACAAACACACACATACACATACACACACACACACACACACACACACACACACACACACACACACACGTATACATACATACATACATACATACATACACACACACGTATATACTGTACACACACACACGTATATACACACACAAACAAACACATACATGTATATATAGGCCTACACACATCCATACACAAACACGATGGCGCATGAAAGAAGCGCATGCTTTGCTCAACCTGTTAGCATGCTGGGTCACAGTAGCTGTGAAACACTGCAACGGCTCGTTGGAAGCTCTTTACTGAAGTGCCTCTCTCTCTCTCTCTCTCTCTCTCTCTCTCTCTCTCTCTCTCTCCCCACTCTCTCTCTCTTTGATATTCGGGTCTCTCTTGTTAAGGCCTGTGGGGTGGACTTTGAAGTCAAAGCCTTCTGTGCAGAGAACGTTGAGGAAAAAATCCACAAAAGGTACAGTCATCCTACGGTTCTGTCAGCCATGTGGAAGATATCACAGTATGTTACGCCACATTTAGCAAAGGGATTGTTACATGATGAATTCCCTCGACATCTGTCACACTATTAAGAGCATAAATATTATAGGTGCATGACTTACTTTTCAGAGAGAGAGAGAGAGAGAGAGAGAGATGGCAAAAAGGGAGAGAGACACAGATGGGCTGAGCTTGAATGTATGTGAATGAATGTAGGAAAATTACCCAGTAGGTTCTCTGCGTGTGTACAGCCTTGAGCCTTTATTTTAATTAGCATGTTAGCCACTCTAGTTTAGGGCTGATGCCATAATTTTTAAATGGGGGCGTGAAATGCTTCATGAGTGATTGCATGTTGTCCCATTTGCATTGGCCCTTGTGGACAGGACACCGTCATGTTTACGACTATGACATTTCGGGGGCTCTTGATCCATGACAGATTCTGTTTTGTCCAGCTGCGTTATACATCCTTATAATGACGCCAGTAGGCATGAGGCACACACAGACGAAATGCCCATACAGCATAAGCCAATCCAGCACCAAAGCACTAACTTTACTTATAGTTAAAAGCTGGAATATAACAGAATTTTAACTCACCTTCTGAAAACAGCTTTGTTTGTAGTGCTGTAATCTTAAAGTACCTGGAGTTTGACAGCACTTCTGTGTGTGCCGCAGGAACTCTGTGCGCCTCGTTATCAGGAAGGTCCAGTACGCCCCGGAGAAGCCAGGTCCACAGCCCATGGCCGAGACAACGCGGCAGTTCCTCATGTCCGACAAGCCTCTTCACCTGGAGGCCTCTCTGGATAAGGAGGTAGGAAGCCCCCTGCTGGGTGATTGAGGGAATAGCATCTCACATTCCATGCATACTGTATGCATTTAAACAGTTTAGGCTACATCATTCGCAAGTACATTGGAAGTGGAAGTGCATTTTCTTTCGAATGAAACTATTTGCAGACTAATTTTGTGGAAATGATAAAGAGATACATTTTCTGATGTACTCTATGGCTGTGACACTTCATACACTACACATGTGCATATTTATTAATTTATTAATTTATTAATTAATGTTTAATGTCTGAAAGAACCATAATCCTATGAATTATTCATATTAAAGCAGTCATATGAGATATGATCAAAGGCCTTATTCATTCCATATGATTTCCCCATAGATTTATTACCATGGCGAGCCCATTAGTGTCAATGTTCATGTCACCAACAACACTAACAAGACAGTAAAGAAGATGAAGATTTCAGGTATTTTACTCTTCATGAATACAGTATATTCTTGTTTAAAAATGGCAATGTCGTCTGACTAAGCTTGTTTTCCCCTCAGTACGTCAGTATGCAGATATATGCCTGTTCAACACTGCCCAGTACAAGTGCCCAGTTGCAACAGAAGAGTCAGAGTAAGTACAAAAGCAAAGCCACAGACAGACAGGCAACTCAGTTGATTCAACAAAAATATCTGCAAGAGAACATATCTATATTGATATACTGAAATGCCTCAAATGAAAATGTGAATGTACTGTTAAACTGTTACTAAAACTGGATAACACTTTGCTTGACAGTATCGACATAAGAGTGACATGACACTGTCATGAACACATGACACTATCATGACACATGAACCCTAACCCTAATCCTACCTCTAACCCTAATCCTAATCCTAACCCTAACCCTATTCCTTACCCTATGACAAAAAACGAATGACACTTAATGACGGAAGCGTTATATCATAAACGTTTATGACTTGTTTATGACACGTTCATGACAGTGTCATGTCACTCTTATGTCGACACTGTCAAGTAAAGTGTTACCAAAATGGGTATGATCTCATACAACTTCAACGTGTTGTATGAGCTTATACAATGATGTCATACAACGTCCTACAGTATCCTTTTTTCTTTTGTCTCTCAGTGACATAGTTGCCCCAAGTGCCACGTTCTGTAAGGTCTACACCCTCACCCCCTTCCTGGCCAATAACCGGGAGAAGAGAGGCCTGGCGCTGGACGGCAAGCTAAAGCACGAGGACACAAACCTGGCCTCCAGCACGCTGTGAGTACTGAGCACGCTCAGTCCTTACAGGAACACATACAACTTTTTGGAGAAATTAGCTTGGGAAATTGTCATCTACCCCAGAGTTATATAAGAGGGTAAATACCCTTCTCTTCACTGTTAGCCTAGCTTAGCATGCTGGAAGTGGATTCAACCAGTTAGCTTATAGCTCCCTTTTAGCTCATACATTTTACCTTGTGTCTTTTATGTTTTCTTTTTAATTAATCTTTATTTTTAAATGATTTTACCTTGTGAGTTTTATATTTAGTTTTTTATTATGATCTTTACTAACTATTTGACTATTTCCCTATAGGGCAATTCCATGGAAAATTATGTTTTTTGTAACATCCATAACGCCAATAAAATGTGATGGTATGGTATGATGTGAATGATTACATGACATTTGAGGATTTGCTAGTTTTGGCTGAAGAATGTACATGAGAAAAAATGCACAAAAATTGAATGTTATCATTCACATCATACAAATGCCAATGCATTTCACTGGCGTTATGGATGTGACAAAAAGTCAATTTTCCGTGGAATTGCCCTATACTAACTTTGACTATTGCCCTTCTATGCTTTTATTTGCTACTACTGTTTGCTTTTATAAATATGCTATATAAATAAACGTGACTTGACTTGTCTTGACTTGACTTGACTATAGACTAGCTGTCCCAAAACGTGTACATGGTTATGCAGGATGTTAAACTTGTAAATGTTTATCCATTTGTTTTAGATAGATAGATAGATAGATAGATAGATAGATAGATAGATAGATACTTTATTGATCCCCAGGGGAAATTCAAGGTCTCCGCAGAATACAGACAACACAAACACATTCTTTAACAGCAGAAAGAGTAATTAAAATATATAATATAAAAACACAACTAAGCAATAAGGACAGTAGAAGATAAAGAATATGCTAAATATACTAAAATACAAATTATACTAACTAAACTTAAATACAATATATAAAAATATACTAAAATACAAATTACAAAAATACAAATTATACTAACACTTAATCTAAATCAATTCTAAAAACAGTATCCACATAGTGGTGATTAATCAATCAGAGGCACTTGCAATGACTGAGGCAGGGACTGAGCCTGTGATTCTCTGTGCATAGTAAGGTATGGTAAGGTGCTCTAAGGTGCTCTGTGTGAATGAGTGTCATGGTGGTAGTGCAATGGTGATAGTGGTCATGGTGATAGTGCAAGTGAGTAAGTCCAACAGTGCAACAATGCAAAAATAAAGTAAAGTAAAGTCTATATATCTATATATTTAACTATTTAAGAAAATGTATAAGTGTGGCCACAGTTCGGCTGTGGCATGGAGGGAGGGGGGGGGGGGGGTTATGCATATGTGCTAATATAGCACGCAAACAGTGAGGCATAAAGACAGTGGTAAAAGTGGCTAGTGGACAGACAGTACCAAACATGGAGGGGGTGAAGAGGCAGACAGACTATGCAGACTATGCATGTTTTGCCTGTTATCATGCTCCCATATATATATATATATAATAGTAATAATACTAATAGTATGTTGTACATCTAAATGTATGCTATCACTCTGGTCAGGTTAAGAGAAGGGGCCAACAAGGAGATCCTGGGTATCATTGTCTCCTACAAGGTCAAAGTGAAGCTGGTGGTGTCTAGAGGCGGGTAGGTGCATCTTAGTGTTTCTTTGTGTTGTTTGTTGTTGGTATGTTTTTTTTTACCCTTCAGATATTTTCAACACTATTTTGGATAGTGTGTGCACACAGGATGAGTCAGAATGTTTTGGTGTTAATCACAGTGATGTTATGAGAACTAAGCTACTTTAGCTCTTCTGACAAAGACGCTTTTTTTCCATGGCCTAATATGTGCTGTTTATTAATGTTTTATTTGATATGATGTGTGTCACTGAATTGGTGTTGCAAAACATCCCTACAGGATCTTAAACTGATGTGTTTTATATTTTCAGTCTTCTGGGAGATCTCGCCTCAAGGTAGAACCTTTGCTTATTATAATTTACATTTACATGTCTTCATTTAGCCGACGCTTTTATCCAAAGCGACTTACGGAAATGAGGAATAACATTCAGGCTGCAATGCAGAGGAGACCTTAGGCAGCAATTAGTACTAAATAAATCAATACTATTACCAGATCATGAGAGTGCAGAACATTTTAGTACTAATCAAAGAATAGTTAAAGGTGACAGATGCAAAAGCCTCTAAATGCCACCTACGTAAAATGAGATAAAGATGGTGAGTGAATGCTCTCCTCACATAGTATACGTTAATCAAATAATTTAACTTCAAAACACACCAAATAACACTCTCTTCCTGGTCTGAAATATCGATTTCTATGCAAAAACCTATAGGAACCGGATTTTAAATGCTCATTTAAAAGAAATGTGGTCAGACGGATTTAGAGGGTTTTGCATCTGAACTCTTCAGTTGAAGGTGACAGTGGTAGAAAAACAAGGAGACAGAGGAGGGAAGAAAGGGAAGTAAATGATAAGTGCAGGTTATAATTGCATTCATCAACTGGGCACCATACTTTACAGTGATGTTGCTGTGGAGCTGCCTTTCACGTTAATGCATCCAAAACCGATTGAGGAATCTTCATACAGAGATGGTACGTCCCCTGGTTATGAGTCTCCCAGTCCTCTTCTCCCTGTGTCTCTTTACACTGATACCAACTCACCACTCCAAAACTACTTATCTATCTATCTATCTATCTATCTATCTATCTATCTCTCTATCTATCTATCTATCTATTTATTTATCTATCTATCTGTCTATCTATCTATCAACACTGTAGATTTATAAAGGAAGTCTACATGCAGCAAACTTCCAAAGCTTTTTGTTCTTCGCTTGAAATTCTCTGTGCATGTGTTCTGTGTCCACCACAGCTCCCGAGAGCGACGCGCCCATCGACACCAACCTGATTGAATTCGACACAAAGTAAGAGCCTGCGCCACTGCCTCTACTGTTGTTTTGCCTCCCCTCCTTTTAGTCTTTATGGAATTTGCACAGGAGCTGTGGCTGCACTGAACACCCCATTAATAATGCATTGGGCTACTTCCCCATGCTCCGGCTCCCCTGCCTGCCACACCTCTACACCAAGCACAGCAGTAACAGCACACACACACACCACACACACACATTAACGCATACACACGCATGCACGCACGCTCACACACACACACTCATGCACGCATGCACACACACACACACACACACACAGATGCACACACTCACAGACGCACACACAGACACACAAACACGTACAATTTCTCCCTTTCTCTCTCTCTCTCTCTCTCTCTCTCTCTTCTCTCTCTCTCACACACACACACTTACAAACACACACACATACACACAATCACACACACACACACACACATAGATGCACACACTCTCAGATGCCCACACACACACCCACACCCACACACACACACACACACACACACACCCACATTAACCAGCCACATAAGCCCAATTATGAATAATTCAGCCTCCGCTACTTCCTGCTCACATTTTATGGTCTCCATCCGACTTGGGCCCCCTGCTCTCTGTCTCCCAGCCCTTACCCTGGCCTGCATACATTAGTAAGGGCAAATGAGAGGGATAGAGGGTGACTGTGTGTCTGCTCTCATTGCCCTGTAAGCTACAAAGACACTGTAGGACAGATGATGACAAGTGACACTGTACCTATAAGCCCTGTTTACACAGTTACAATACACCTACTGTATAAACCCTCCATTAGAACTAGGCAACCTATAGTCTATGACCATTGGAAACCCTTGACATTGAATGATTCCAGCTATTTGTGGACATTGATTTAGACCTCGATCAAAATGTGTCAGTCTATTTAGGCATATTACAGTAAAATAAAAGTTCCTTGGGTGTGCGATTTTTACTTCAATTTGATGGCAGTTTTGATTTGTTTGAAAAAACACATTTTTTTTGTTGAGCCTGCATCCAAAAATAATTTGATTCCAGTTGCTGTCAGCATGTTTCAGTAAAGTGTATCTTGGACGAAGTACAACCACTCCACATTACAGTAATATACTGCAGTGTATTCTCATAGTGGCTGTTTGCATATACAGTGTCGTCTCAGGTGAGTAAGTTCAGGTAAAGTCAGGAGTAGGCCAAAAAGGAGCCAAAGATAAGAGTGCTGAACAAGCTAAAGTCACAACTCTCATATTTTTTCATATTTTTGAAGAATTGTAGTCTTTCAATAACTGCTGCAGATGGTTTCATATTAATTTGATGGCTGTTGTGCCAAGAAGAATTCTTCTACTGCAGGTTAAATATATGGTGGATGCTGTACGATGTAACGATATAACGATAAGCTAAATTTATGTTTTTTAGCAGACTCTTTTGTCCAAAGCAATTTACATTATATTTTAACCAAACAACAAACAAAACATACCAGAGAGGTAGCTCACTCCTCCTCTCAGTGCTCAGTGAGAAACTCCACACAGTGTTTTGTTATAGTTTGGGGGACAGACTGCCCCCACTTTGTTTGTTTCCAGTTTACAGAGCCAGCACTGTGGAAGAAAACCATTTTTTTTTTTACATTTTTTCTCAGAGAATGGAGAGCGGATCATGAAGAGATATTCGCTGAATGTTACATTTAGGGCTTTGAACACCAGCGCATGGCGTACAACTCGTTTTCCACCCGCGTAAAGTTTAATTCGGTATTTTGCATGTTTATTTTTTAAACAATGTGCCCAGGGGTGTGGCAATTAACAACCTTAGGGAGGGGCCTGGCGCATTGTCTAAAAATCGCTATTGTACACATGGTCAGAAGTCTATGGCGAGTTGTTTATATGTTATTTTAGGAGTGCATTGTCAACAGTCATATTGGCAGGTGCACGCACCATCCTTCTATCATTCATGAACGCACACCAGTGCACGTCCATGCAAAACATTACAAATTGCACGATTACAATGGGAAACATAATTAGAATAAAGATATTACGAAAGACTGTAATATCTCATGATGAGTAGTTATTTACCATCATTTGCAAATTGGTAATGACGGTTAAAAGTGATTAGGGGAGAGGCGAGAGACACGTATGGAGCACAGCTGAAGACGCACTGTCACAAGATATAAGCAACTCCTCTGCAGGATAAATGTTGTTTTATTCAGTCATTTGAGCAATATTAGAGTAAGTGCTGCTTTTTCCAGCCTATGTTTTCGATGGTAACCCATTAGTCAATAGTGAAAGTAACTGCATATAACTGTCTTGTCGTTGACTGACACCTTGGTGAAGTTAGTTTCACTTTACCAATGAGATCAAATAATAGACGAGTGCAAATGTGTGAAGGCTATGCTAGGTTTTAGTAAAGCATGGTTTAGGAATGACTATTCCATATGGTCTCGCAAGCAGCCTCCTTCAAATGGTTGAATGCCAAAATACCGATGCATTTATTTGACACATCGCGCTTTGCGCCGTTAAAGGGAATGACAGATGTCATTCTCATTGGTTTAAATGATGTTACGCCCTAAACACACCCATATGACTGATTAAAAAACCTAGGAACACCTTGTTGCGCTATGCGCTCCACGTTTGATAACGAAACCCCTCCCAATGTGAACTGGACATCCTACTAAATTTGAATAAACTTTTGACGAGTGATAATGCACTTTAGAATGTCATGATAGGGCCCAAAGTGTTAAATGTTATAAATAGCTTACCCTACCTTTAAGACCAGTGATTAGGGGTTAAGTCACAGCAAATGTGAGTTTACCGTCCAGACTGATTTTAAATGTTTGATGAGGCTTAGTATAGTGACCCTCTCTCTTTCTGGCTCTCTCCACAGCGACGATGACATCATCTTCGAGGACTTTGCGCGGCAGCGGCTCATTGGGGTGAAAGACGACAAGGAGGAAGAAGACGAGGGAACAGACTCGCCCCGGCTGAACGACAGATAAGCGCCGAGCGTGGCGGCGTGTTGCGGCTCTTCTCCTGAGGCGGTGGTGTTGCTTTTCCCCAGGCTTTATCGACAGCCCCATCGGCTATATGAACCTGGAGCTAGGAAGACCCTTTTTCGATGAAACAGAGAGAGAGAAGGAGAGAGGGAGAGGAAAAACAAACAAACACACACACACACTCAGTGGTGCCGCCGCCGTGTTTCTTGTTCACATTCGTCTTTCCATACAGCCGGGACAAGTGTTAGAAAACTAAACCTCTACATGTTAGGTGCTTGTGTGACCTAGTCATCAGTGTTGGCAGAAGTAAGGGAGATAGAGAGAAAGAAAGAGAGAGGGAGAGAGAGAGAGAGAGATAGATAGAGAAAGATTTCTGTGCATAGGCTACTTTAGGGCCACTTTCTGGGCACCTAGGATTTCCTATAAAGTTCACTCAAACTGAGGTTGAGCATTTGTCACCGTGGCTAAATCTAGCTTTGGCTAAATCTAGCTTGAGTGAAAGCATGCCTTGAAATAAACATCACTTTGTAATACAAGTTTTTTTTTATGTTTTGTTAGGTTTGTTTTGGTTTGTTTTTTGTTGCATTTTTTGTATTAGTAGGAATGAGCAAATACACAACTCGGTATTGATAATATATTTACTGTATCATATATGTACTTCTCTTTCCGTATGTAACTGGGATCGTTATCACCATGACTACTGCCAAATTCAGTATGAGCTGCCGAATGCACCTTCCATCAGGGAAAACTCCTATGTGTACAAATGTAGGGGGTAAGGGGAGAATTTGGAGAATTATTTACTTGTAAACATATAGATATATATAAATAAGACAAGACATGTTGGTAGTAACTGTTTGATAATCCAGAGAGAGATGTTGTTTTGAGACTGTTCTATACCCTGCTTTGTGGAAAAACCTTTCCAGTAGTAGCACTGATATGCAGAAATGGCATAAATCCTGTATTCACATCATAAACACATAAAGTACAATCAGAATGTCATGTCTCCTTTGCCAAACTACCATCCAGTGTCACTTTATTTAAAAATACAAAAACAAGAGTAAAAGAAAAACTTAATATACATATGAACACCATCCATTTCTGAAACACCTGATTCATATGGACATAAAATGGCCAAATATGTAATCAGACAGAAGTAGTTTTACCTCTATATAGCTTTTCTAAAAAAGCAAGAGAAATCCTGTCTCCAGCGTGGTGGTTTTGTTCCCAATCCTCCAGGCTAACCCTGCGTCGTAGAGAGAGGAAAGAGCCTTACGAAACACTGAAATGAAACTATATATTATACCTACAAAGAAAAGAGGTGGCCTTGTTATCTTGCATGAGACGTCAATACTTTGTATGTTTTTTGTGAATGGGATTCATGCTTTTCCGATATCACTTTTTAATTTTTTTTGTAAAAGTTTTACTACCATAGTACAAAATGGTAGTCTAATCATGATTAGATATTCCGACGTATCACCAGGTTATTTGGACATGCTGCTCTGGTCGAAAATTCTCCTGCTCCCTTTTGTTCACTGTGTTAAAGTCATATTGACTGTGAGTCATTCCAACCATTCAAAATGAATTTAAATAATAGATTATGACATTATGAGAGGGGCTATTGAGTATTTATTGACAAATTAATATTATTGACCATTACACTGACATTATTATTATTATTATTATTATTATTATTATTATTATTATTATTATTATTATCTATACAAGTTTCAGGTGAGGGTGTAAAAGATATTATGTTCAGCTGTATCTTTATTAATAAAAATGTGTCTATCCTGTACTTTTTCGTGGTCTAACATTTTTTTTTTTCTGAGTGCAAAATTCCTCTTGGACATAACACACATTAGCCCCAGCACTAATCATTCAGACTGCACAGTGGAAATTATTCTCTCGGCACGAGATCAGACAGAGAGGGTACAACGAATCATTTCATTTTTAATTGCTTCCCACTTTGCAGTGCTGACACTGACTGCCTCAGGTTGCCGTGACTACCACTAGACTCCTTGGTGACCAATTAAATCTTTCCTTTGTACTCATTTGTCTTTTTTTGTCCGGCTGTAATTTAATTGGCCACTGACCTGTTAAAGGTTGTCGTCCCACTGGATGCCAGTGTTCAGTGGGGAGCCTCTCTGCAGTCCACACTAATGTATGGTGTTGACAAAATACTGATAAACAATAGCTTTGAATTACCAGCGCAGCAGTGAGCTTGTTAACTAGAGCATCTCCTCACACAAACAGGACACAGCAATCACATGGGTGTGGTTAGAGTACACACAGGAAACACAGTCATATCATGTGTGTTGAGTGGAGTTTGAGTTGGCTAAAGTTTAATGATTAGATTAGATTAGATCCAACATTATTGTCATTGTGCAGAGTACAAGTACGGAGCCAGTGAAATACACAAGCACACACAAGAGTGACAGCAACTACTTGGGCTTCCATGTCCGCCGCCACATAATGGCCAAAGATTATTTGCCATTTAGCAGAGTATCTTACTTCCATGGTGACTTACAGTGAACTCATAAAAGCAATAACTGTACAAGTCAAGTCAAGTGAAGTTTATTTGTATAACGCATTTCATACACAGAGGTCATTCAATGTGCTTTACATAAACAAAAGCAAACAGTAATAACAAATAAAAGCATAGAAGGGCAATATAGTCAAAAAATAGTTCAAAAGGTAAAGATCATAATAAAAACATAAAACACACAAGGTAAAATCATTTAAAAATAAAGACTAATTAATAAGGAGTACAGTCATTAGATACAAGGGACAGTCCCTCTGAAGCAGCTTATATAATACAATAATATATATATATATTAATATAATATGTATTATTAGTAACCTATCTCCCTCACATATCTTTTCATGTGTGTGTATCTATATGATTATTTCTCTTGTTCTCAGCATTTATGTTGTAACCATGAAACCCCTCATGCAGGACAGATGAGCACAGCTTCACAAGTCCAAATTACAAAAGACAATCCTACTAAGAATGGACTTGTGAGGTGTATCAATAGACCAGGAGAGATCCTTTAGTTCCTTCTACTTGGCTCCTTAGGTGGAGTGAGCTAACCCTCTTAGTTGTAAATGGAAAGATATTGGTGATGTGTCGATATGTCCAATATGAAGATATTAAAGAAATATTCTCTGATAATTAACTCAAAAGATGTAACTTTCAAAGGATACAGCTGTCGGAAAGGGGGTCAACTGGTTCTTCCTCTCAAAAGTAATTTATTTCCTCCAGTTTTGACATCAATTTAAGTATGTTGCAGCTGAAACGGAATGAAACACATCTGACCTGATCTACTAGTGTACAACATCAGATCAGTCAGTATCTAGACATAGATATCCACAATCAGGTTGTACAGTATATCAATGGATTTTGTGATGATCTCAAAGTGCAATGATGGAACAGAGTGAGGAGACATTATGTTTTATACATACAGTATATAGACATACATTTCAAATAGTTATAACAATCTCAAAATATTAAACTCAAGAGACGTCATGTTATATACACCCATTTCAAATAGTTTTAACAATCTCAACATATTAAACTCAAAAGATCTCAGTCTGATCTCAGTCTGTCATCTCTGTATAGCAACATACAGTCTATTGTCACTTTTTCACAGATGACACTTGTAACACAAACACTTTGTTGAGCTGCTGGACCTTGAACATTCTCAATATCGCGTGCCTAATTTCTTTAGTCCTCACCCCGTAGATAACAGGGTTAACACTGGCAGGGAAGATGATATAGAGCAACCCCAGAAAGGTGTTAACGTCCACAGGTATGGGGATGGGCAGGTTGTGTGACAGGAATGTCACGCTGCCCACCAGGTAAAAGCTCATCATCACCATCAGGTGAGTACCGCAGGTGTGAAAAGCTTTCCACCTGTCCTCCCCTGCTGCTGCCCTCAGAACAACGTACAGGATGTTGACGTAAGAGAAGAAGATGAGTGATGTGTCGACGCCGACAAAACACACGATGACGGCCAGCCCCATGGCTTTGTTCTTGTCAGTGTTGCTACACGCTAGGCTAACGAGGGCCATGTGGTCGCAGTAACAGTGGTTGATGACGTTCGAGTCGCAAAACGACAAGGGCAGCACCAGGCCGATCAGCGTTAGCATGACGGCCCCACTGCGGACGAGCGTGAAGACGAGCAGCTTGGCAAACAGCGTGCCGTTGACGATCTCCACGTAGCGCAGCGGGAGACAAATGGCCACGTAGCGGTCCAGCGCCATGGCCAGCAGAATGGTGGACTCTACGGACGAGAAGAAGTGCGTGATGAACATCTGCGTCAAACACCCAGCCAGCGTGATCTCACTCAGGTCAAACAAAAAGCCCAGCAGCATCTTGGGAATGATTGCTGTTGGGACCACGATGTCGACAACGGCCAGTGCTGAGACCAGGATGTACATGGGGCTGTGGAGGCTCTCGGTGGTGCGGATGACGTAGAGCAAGAGGGAGTTAGCTGCTAAGATGAGCAGGTAACTCAAAAGGAAGGGTGCCGTGTACCACTGCCTATGTTTGTAGGTCTCTGGGAAGCCAACAAAAACGAACACCGTGTGTGAAACATTGGCTCTTTCAGCTTCCACCATCATGGCACATGAACTGTCCTGACGGTTCTCCCTGAAGGTTTCACAATAACGTGCATCAGGAAACTTCTTATCTCCAGTAAAGGAAATACATGATCACACATGGTCATGAGTCACAGCAAACAAAGCATATATTACAGCAAGCAAATCAATACACTATTGTTTATGTACATCTGTGTGGACCACCTTTTTGATATTAAAAGTCAGACATTACAGAACTGAAGCTGTTATACAGTACCTGTCTGTGATTTTCTGTTTCTTTGACCTCTCTGCTAGTGTGGTCATTTGTCCAGTGACCACAGGCCAGTGTGGAAGATTCAGTCTTTCCAGGCATGCGGTATATAAAGAGTTGGTAGTTGATCTCTGTGGACCACTTATACTTATTTTCTGTGTTTTTCTCCCTTTATGTTCCATTGATTCCATTGAACCTCCAGGGACCGAGTTCACAATTATGTATTAGCTTGCTGTTAAATGCAAAATCTGTTGAAATACGCATTATACGTGCTAATGTAGCTTACAATAATAAAAGTTTGTCATTTTTTGCAGATCAATTCCTTTGAAATTCACAAATACATTAGTGAATTGTTCATGTTTCAACAGCAGCTAATTTAACCAAGCCAGTTTACAAATGAAACTAAGACAAAAACTTGTTATGCCATGGGGCCAATTAAGGGTCGAACTCTCTCCAGTAGGAAATGTGTGGAAAAGCCATTACAGCAAACTCTCCAAACTCCCCGCTCACCCAGGCCTCACTGACCAGTAATTAGCTGTGTTAATTACAGTAGCAACACAAAAACAACATTCAAATGCTATATTATGGACTTAGATGTCCATGGATGGGATGGTGATGGTAAATGGACTGCATTCAATGTCCCTATGATACTGTTTGACTGGAGACTTTGCCTGTCATCCAGATAAGGGCCGTATGAATCTCTCCAAGAAAGCATATGCAAGCTGAATTGGGGCAAGACTGTGAAACATGATCAAATAAAAATATAGTAGCAAACCATGACTGCAAGAACAGATGTCTTTGCATTCTATCGCTATCTGTACTTTCTCTAACACGGTCAAGTCCTTTGCTGCCCTGCCCATGAGCTCCTGTCGCTACATCAATCAGGAACTATTTTGCATCATGGATGGAGCTGTGGCAAACGGGTTAGAGGCAAACACGTTAGAGCAAACTCCAGGGGAATGAACCGGATCAGAGTGTACTACTGAAGCATGGCTATGACTGCAAAGGGACCAATTACCAACCCATTTAATTAGCATTGGGGGACGTCTGCATTTGGGTGGCCAGTTATCAGCATTAACAATAGCAATTAGATTTGTGATGTTATTGTACAAATCAGAGAGGTGAGGTGTGGCGACTGGTATGCCACTTAAATTGTTTTGAATGTAGTAGTGTAGTTGTAATGGAAACAGTAGTGTGACATTTTTCGGTTACACTTTACTTGAAGGTACGTATCTACATAAGAGTGACATGAGACTGTCATGAATGTGTCATAAACATTATAAACAAGTCATAAACGTTTATGACATAACGCTTCTGTCATTCGGTTCGATAAGCGTCATTCGTTTTTTGACAAGTTAGGGTTAGTGTTAGGATTATTGTCATGTCACTCTTATGTAGATACCTTCAAGTAAAGTGTTACCCATTTTTCACCTTCATGGACATCATGTTTTTATATTATTTTTTTG
The DNA here is from genome assembly GCF_017589495.1 of Alosa alosa. Taxonomy (NCBI): domain Eukaryota; kingdom Metazoa; phylum Chordata; class Actinopteri; order Clupeiformes; family Clupeidae; genus Alosa; species Alosa alosa. The sequence continues at coordinate 21,407,518 of NC_063203.1, read as the reverse complement.
TATAAACTCTATAAAGTGTTATCAACTCTTTATGGCAATAAAAATAGTGAGTTTACTGTGTTCAGGGCAGAAACAGCACAATACAATTGGACAACAAGGATATGGTGTAAATACTCCCTTTCAATAAAGTTTATTGTGTAATTAAAACAAAGTTTGATTAAAAAGTGTTTATTATGTAAATACTGATAGATAGTGTGACGGTCCTAAATGTGACCGCACATATCTAATGCCCTGACGGCACAGACTATGGACTATGCCGATCTTATACACGCACACACACACAAACAAATGCACAGACACATTAAGCAACGTCACTCACATCAAGTACATGGAAATGAACACAACACAAAGACTATTTACTATGCATAACATTTATTTCATGGTGCACAAACTTCTGGGTAAATGTTTGCATCTTATGTTACCGGCGCCGGCTGCGTCCTCGGTTGTTTTCTGACTGTCCGGCAGCAAAGGGGTGCTGTCGGGAAACAATGGACTTCTAATTGGGTTCCGGAGGGAACTGGCCATGTTCAATTGGGAAGCGCAAAGGGGGGGCTCTGTAAGTTGCTCTGTATGTTCGTCCCTATATGTACCTCTTTGAATGTGTTTACTATGTGATGTTTATTTGAATATGTTATTAGTTCATGGGGGAACATTACTATTTTGTCTTATAGTCTGTCTCGTGAAATGTGTGTTAATTGTTTGTTTTCTCTACCCCTGCAATTTAGAATGGTGCTGGCCACCTGCATATATGTTCACCCCTCTGTTAGTCTAGAGTGGAGTCTAGTGTTGTCTTGTGATAGTAAAGTTATTTAACCGTCTTTTGTAGTCGTGTTCCGTGTAGAACTAGCCGTGACTTTAGGATTTGTTAATAGCTGAATTACTTATGAAATTTGTGCGTACTATTATATTTTTCTTCACAAGCTGTGCATGGATCTTTCATTTGCTTGCTCTCATTTTGCAAGCCCTAAATTAAATCCAATTTCTGCACTTTTCCACTACGGTCTCTCTGCTTCTGTGGCCAAGCCCAAAACTAGACGGAAACTCGAGGTAGTTCCGTCACAGACAGACAGACAGACAGACAGACAGACAGACAGATAAATAGATACCAAAGATCCTTGATTACTAGCTCCGCTTTAACCCTCTCTGTAGATACTTTATTGATCCCCATTTGATTGAGTTCTGAGGTATCAAAAGTGTCACAACATGAACTCTGTTTTTATCACATTTGTACTTTTTGCCTCATCACATGACTTGTTTTATGTTTTTGTTATACAGTGCTAATTACAATGTAATAGGAGCAGCAGGTCCAATGAAAATTTGGACATACAACAAGTGAAAAACACTGATTATTTCAATATCATACCTGTCAGTGTATGGGATATAGTCTCCTAGACAAGAGGGTCATTAGGCCTGGGGCATTTGGGATTTGAGGGGTGCTTTTTGTCTGATGCATAATACTTCATTATTAGGATGGTGCTTGTATTTACGCTCATATTCTTAACATGCAAGGTCAACAATTTTGTGGGATGTGGTAGTAAATATAGAGCCAATACATACGTGTGTGTGTGTGTGTGTGTGTGTGTGTGTGTGTGTGTGTGTAATTGTGAATAGATGTATTTAATTGTGATAGATAATAATTATTGCAAAATGTAATATACAGACATTTATTTGAAGAAAGTCAAAATGATCTCTAACTTGTCTGAACACATCTGCCAAAATAGAGGCTTTCACTGCCCTCCTCTGGTTGCCTCAGACACTACCAGAAAGGGTTGAAGCGGAGCCAGTAATCAAGGATCTTTGGTACTTCCCTCCCAGGCCAAGAGTTTTATTTTGAATAATGAGCCCTGAAGAGACACATATGTTTGCATATTTACTGAGTGAGTATTAATGTCTGTTATTTATTTATAAGGCCCATGTCATGTCAAGTGAGCTAATAATAATAATAACAACAATTAAAAAATAATAATAATAATAATAATAATAAAAACAGAATGGAAAAGTTTGTATCACAATAAGTCACACATGCCTACAGGCATTTTAACTATAGACAGATTTGACTAAACAGTCTGAGGGGAAAATGACTTGGAGGCTCATATCCTTCTCCCCAACATAAAGTGTAATGCTTCATTGTGAGACTGGGTTGGATTTTACACAACACACAATTTGAATTTTCAAAATACATATTTGTGATAGAGAAATATTTGTGAATCATGATTTACATTTGGATTGACTTCTGTGGCTTATTATCATTCATAATGTCCAATAAAATCTACTTATTCAATACTTTCCAGGCCAACCAGGTATAAAGATTCATGGATATCATCACATTATCACCTTTCCGCTTTAACAATCCGCATCATCTTTTTTCTGTAAAGAATAAGTAACACAAAATAAGGAATTATAGGCCTAATTGAGTATAACGAGGAGAAATGAAGTGTCTTGTTTCGTGCAGGCCTATAGAAAGGTTAATTCAGGCTAATAGGTAGGCTATTATTACCTGATGACAGATCTGTAGCCTATCGAAACGATTCGTTGAAGCTCCTCCAAAAGGTGGGTTAATCTTCACACATACAAGAGATGGCGAACGGAGGCAGAAGTATTTTAGAGCATTTGTATGTATGTCCCATTCTGAGTGCATTTCCAGTAACGTTTTGATGTTTTGTTATTTGTACATTTACTATCCCCGTCTTTAACCCTGAATGTAAGTGTCAGCGAAACTGATAGGAGGAAACGATTATAAGGCTGAGAAAATGACGCGCACTTGGGACTTGTCCTCGAACTTGGATCGACTCAAGCTTCTCAGTATCGTAGAGCTACGGGATCTGCTTCAAGATGAAGATCAAATTCACGAAATCATTACTGCCAGTTATAAGGTGGGTGTTACGTTTGGCTTTCCATTCCGTTTATTCCCATATGTCATGCGCAATGATGAACATTTGGCTAAAAATACGCATCTGTGTGCGTCTCCATCCACTGTGTTGCGAATTAAACCTGACATTCTCTTAATGAAGAAAATATTTCTGAACAGCTGTGTGATCAAAACATAAGGTCATCAGGGCAACCTTAACAGAAACGTGTAGGTAAAAATGTAACATGAATAACCCGACGGTAGCCAATCGAATTTTATGCACATTGGAATGGTCGAAATGCGCATTAGAAAGTTGAATAGAAATCCAACTATTGGTGGTAATCATGACTTGAGAAGAAAACTCCATGGGTAAAACCAGTTTAACCTAAAGATGATAGGAAGAAAAACACTCCAAGGGTAGTGTTAAATCTCGCATGTACCTAGATAGCAAGAGGCTGGCGGACCACTGTCGGTCCATTGGGGGCATAGCTGGCGTTTTGCTCATGGTTCTCTGGCTCTGGTTGCAGACACATTGCCCAATATTTTGCTACTATTGGTCTATAATCGTTTTCATTCGTTCAGTTATACTCCATATATAATTTTATTAACTTTTCTTAATATTCATGATAGTTAAGTTTAAAGATGGTGGTCCAACATCGGACCACAAGTGTCACGCCACCGGCGGCATACCACCAGCTATCTATCTGCCAATCTGTCCACTATCTGCCAATCTGATTTTGCTATTTGGGTAGTAGCCTAACCTACATTTTGATAGACACGTAAATTAATGCATGGGTTGAGTCACCATTATAGACCTTTGTATGATTCATATTGTTTCAAATGAACATTTCTTTAGGCCTATTTGTAATTGTAAACAATCAGGTTCAGGCACTTCAGCAGCACAAGCAGATGATGCTGGCTTCCAACCACAGACTTGCCGAGGTCAATTTATCACAACGGCCCTATCTACACCGCGGGAAACTACGATTGGTCGAGATGTATCTGGAACTCGGCAGGATGAGTGGTGAAATTGGACGAAAGCAAAACAAACTTGGTGAGTCTTTATAGAACAATAATTATGGTAGAGTAGAGTTGGATGAAGACGAAAGTCTAGCTCACCCTGGTAGGCTGTATGTCCCTTTGACCTCTTGCAGTAGCACATCAGATGAACATGAAGCCGCACATAATGCAGACATTACTCCGAGAAAAGGTTGGCCAAGCCATGGACCAATCAGAGGTAGGTTGCCACATCACAACATAGTATGCTGTAACATTGTTTAGTGCACACTTATATTCCAGATGGAGTGATAGACAAGTGTGGTGGTAAAATAAGAGGTGGGTAAAGTATTAAAGGGGACATTGGCAACTATTTCAACTTAATAAAACCCGTTTAGAAATCATTTGGATGGTTAAATGACCTGTTCCGGTGAAAATGGTGACTTTCCCCGCTGCGCCTAGCGTCCCCAGGCGGAAAACCAACCTTGCAACATTGAGACTACCGTCCCGGAAAGAGAAGTGAGAAACAAGAAACTCGTTTTAAATCGTGTTTCTTACCTTGTAACATCCACATAGTTCTGCCAAACTTATGCTAACAGTTCGCTAGCTTGTAAACAAATCCATGTGCTTTATCATTACCTTTTCACACAGTTTGAAATAGCATAATGTGCAATTTCTCCAGCAGAGGGGGAAATCCTGCCAAGTTTCCCTTTAATTCTGTGATCAAGGTAAAGTGGACTGCGCCATGCGGTATCAGATTTTTTAGAAAGGGATTCAGAACATGTTTGATGCTGGTGGTATTAAATGGTGAGTGTTGATGAGTGTACATTTTGTGAATGTGGACAATAAAGTGTGATTTTCAATGTTGCAATTGGTGAATAAACTCTTTTCAGAGGTGGATAAACTGTGTTTACTTGTGTGTAGCCTCCAGACATGCTGTGAAGCACATTTTTCTCCTGATCTTGTAGAAACTTCTGCAGAGATTCATGGATCAGAGGTTATCAGCAGAGAGGTTTGTGGACTCCTATCAAGTTATCCGCAAGCGCTACCACATCCGACTCGTGAAGCTAGAAAAAATGAAAGACTTCTCTAACCCCATGCGGAACACAGAATTGAGGCCCCCCTCTTCGCTTTGCTGCTGTGCCTGGTCTCTTCAATCTGAGGTACACAGCCTTTGCAGCTGCATTGGCTCAACCATGGCTTTACCAAATTGCTGCCATCCCCTCACTACATACCTCATCAAGACACCACACCTTCCCCCACTGGACTACCTTTGCCATAACAACCAGTGGAAGCCTGGCGGTACTTCTCTAGACCCAAGGCACCCAGAGGGAGAGGGGGTTTGTAGGAAGCCTTCTAGGTGGCCAGCGAGACCAGCACCATTACAGAGACTGCATCAACAACAGCCTAAGAATAAACACAGAGACCCTAAATGCTAAAGGTTAAGAATAAACACAGAGACCCTATGCTAAAGGTTAAGAATAAACACAGAGACCCTATGCTAAAGGTTAAGAATAAACACAGAGACCCTATGCTAAAGGTTATTGATGGAATGAAATCCATTGTTATTTTATGTCTGCTCCACTTTCCAGTGTTCTTTGTGGTCAGTGTTGTGCTCGGAATTATTCTGGGAGCAGATTCTGAAGGGTTTTATTATTATTGTCATCATCAATTTGTTATTTATTTGAATTCCCTTATTCATTTATGCCACTTTGAAATATATCTTGTCGGCTGAATATTCTGAGAGTGTTTTGATTACATATTTAAATCTGTTTGACTTATTTGGTTAGACATGATATTGATCTCAACCCAGTTTGGCAGCAAGGTCACAAGTTGGACATTTTATCACCACTTAAAGGGGATTAACCTCCCCAGATGAAGCTCATTAAATACTTCAATACTAAATACTTTAAGTTAAATCATTCCAAATGTATTTGATTGAAACATGAATCTTTGCCACATTAAATGATGTATCTTTCAATCATGATTTAAAAAACAACTTGTATGACAGATAAGTTGAAAGCTTTACAGTTTTTTTGTTGTCCATCTGATATATGTGTTTCACGGCAGGGGTGGTGTCAGCCAGGTCTTGCTCAGACAGGATTCCCCCCCCAACTCATGTGGTACCTTTAGGGTCAGCCAAAGGTTTGTGCAGCCAGCTCAGTTGAGCTCGTCCTCCAAATTAGGCTCCAGGGAGGAGGCCATGGTCCATGCAGTTAGAGGGGTGAATGTGGCGCCCTTTGTGTGGTCATGGGGTTGTTTGTCCGCTGCCTTCAAGACTTCTATTACACCTGTGTCAGCACAAAGCTTTGTTCTCGAGCATCTCGGATTGGGCAATTTTCCCATCTGTCAGCTGGTGGCTTAGAGCCTCTGTGCTCTCATTTGTGTGGTGAACTCTGTGGTGTTGAATGTAGGAGGGGGAAAGGACCAACACGGGGTTGGCTTAGCAAGCAGCCAGGGCTGTTGTGCAGAGGAAATTTCACAAAAATTACAAGAATTACAATGACAACCAAAGTGTGATGTGTTGGAATTTTGAATCAGGGCATAGAAATTCAGGTCATCTTACAAAGGTTTACAGAAACTCTGATACATGACACTATGGGCCTGTGTTGGTTTCTTGATGGTGGGAAGAATAATTCAGAATAGAAATGGAGAATTTTTTGAAGGAAAACCTTTTGACTGATGACAACGTACTGTATCTGAAGATGCGATGGGGCTTACCTTTTTACAAAACATATCAGTAGATCTGGCAACAATGTGTTAATATTACCTACAGGGTATTTAAGAGTGTCTCTGTCACCACCCATGAGGGCACCGGATGTATAGAATGTCACTTAAATGGGTATAATTATGGGCTTCAATATCACAGAGGACCTGCAGACAGTCAACAATAACATCATCCAGGGGGCGCTGTGGCACAACTGGCTACAGTGCCGTACCATATTCAGGTCCAAGTGTGTTAGAGTCTGACCCGGTTCATTTCCCAACTCCAACCCATCTCTCTCTCTCCTATCAAAAATAAAGGCAACCCCCCCACACACAGAAATATATCTAAAAAAATAAATAATATCATCCACAGTTTTTTGCCATAAATAATGTCTTTTATAGCCCACAAATACCTCTATGACATGATTAGACTTCACCAATGAATGAAAGAGGAGGTAATCAATCTTTAATACCATGTGGGTCTATAACCCATAATAAACATTGTTGCATTCATTGCCATGTTTTTCTTTACATAGAATTTTCAGAGCACTGTTAATCAACACAACTACAACTCTTTACAAATAAATAAAATCATTTCCAAGGTGCAGGTTGTCTTGTGATCCCAAGAGTGTGAAAAAGCACAGTTTAAGGTAGAGCCTTCTGCTATCGAGCCCCACATCTTCACATCTAGAATCCAGACTATTTACCCATACTATAAACAAAATGCCCTTGTTGACATAGTTATCCGTTTCATTGCTTTACTACCTAATACCCACTAAGCAACCACAACCATCACCAGACCCTTTTTTACGTATATTTTTGCAAATATGCTTTTCCTGATACAAACTCCTCCGCCTGCTTCTGCTTCTTTTCCTTTATCTCCTCCTCTCCTCCCTGTTTTCTTTCTCCATCTCTATCCTTATCTCTACTCCAGAATTAATCTCAAGGTTTCTTTCTGTTCAAAACAAGTTGAACTTTGACCCCATCACCAGAGCTTGTTCTAGGCGGTTCAGGCTGTGAGCTCAGTACAACCCCTTGACACCATATTCATCGTCTATCTGCTATAATATAAATAATTATTACACGGCTCTTCATAGTGCTGCAGAATGCTCCATTCACTTGAATGGGCCTTCCCAACGTTCGGCGGTCTGCTAATTCTGAATAACAGACCGCTGTCAAGGAAAATGGGCTTTGTGCTTCTAAGTCAATTCTTTCATATCACTACGCAAGGATTGGAACTTCATTCAAAAGTGAAAGCAGACGGTTGATCAGCTGTGTTCTAAAGAATGTTTGATTCAAGTTCAGTGTTGTTGCGAATTATTTGTTTCTCAGCAAAAGCCATGATGAAACGGTAACAAATAGGCTATAGCCTAGGCTATGTAGGCTAAAGAGTCATATCGTGGGGAGTGTATTGTGTCGTTTTGGTAGTCAATAAAGCGGGATAATGTATAGAACGCCGGTCATTGTCGAGATAGGTCCCTTCAGGGCGAATAAGAGCCCTCCGCTGCCGGGTCCGGGTCGGTGTCGGGACCTATCTCCCGACAATGACCGGCGTTCTATACATTATCCCTTACATATGAATTAAAATGAATAAAAATTAAATTAATAGTATAATAACAGTGCAATTACAGGGAATGTGGTCATTTAGCATTTCTTCAAAAGAGACCACATCATTAAGACTTGACAAATGGAGGTATGATTCTAGTATAATTTGGATCCATATTACCAAAGATCCTTGATTACTAGCTCCGCTTTAACCCTCTCTGATATTACACTGTCCACAGATACAATGGCCTCATGCTTGGCCCCCAATGCCAGAAGTCAGTCAGTGACTTGACCAGTGCCATGACCTCACACAGAGGAACATGTGATTGGGAAAGGACTGAACACATCCCCCCAGTTTAGTTAGGTCAGAATGGGGACTCCCAAGACTGCTGGGTTCTTGTCACAATCCTCTTGATTTGTTCATAAGAGACAAACATTACAATATTCCATGAACCCAGACGCAGGAAAGCTGGTACGAACCTGAGGGGGATAGAGGAGAGAGCGATCAGCAAAACCATATACGTGTGAATAGCTATAGGGTCAAATAGGTGTCTCACATTTATGTCACGTTTACATATATTTACATTAATTCAGAAACTTTTATTCAAAGCGACTTAAAGCGAATAACATTCAAGCTACAATGCAGAGGAGACCTCAGGTAACAATAATACAATAACACAAATGACCCATTAAACACACACACAACATAGTAATGATCTTTGATTAGGCTAAACTGTAAATGAGTCACACACTGCAGTAAACTTTAGTGCAATGTTTTGATGATGATGTGTATATTAAAGGAATTATCCGGAGTAAAATGCACTTTAGATCAATTTACGGCTGATTGGGAGTACATACGTTGAGTTGACATCAAAATCATGTAATTCGGATGTGTTTTAAGAAAGTTCGATTTTACCGTTTTTAGTCAAAACTCGTTAGCCTGGAAGTGACCAGTGTCATTTCGCCGCTACAAAAACGCTATTTTTATAACTCTTCTACAGTTCCAAACAACATTACACTTACGTGGTAGTGAGTAGAGGGTCCCTAAAGCCAAACCGAAGTATCCCGAGGTCTTTATGTGGTCGGATAGAGAGTCCAGAATGAATTTTATCAAGCCAGTACCTTTCCGGAAATGTTGCTGCTGCAGCTGGCATCTTTAGGGGAAAGTCCGTAGGAGTCGATTGCCGAGTGTGGAGTAACATGCTCTGGAAATTCACAATTTCATCGCCGTTTTTTTTTTATAAAAAAAAACATAGTCCAGTATTTCTTTCGAAATTGAAATGAAGTTGTATGCAACAGCAAACCCTAGCTTACTAACAGGTTGGAATTTTGAAATGTCACGTGATGTGACATCGTGCTAGCGCCACCACTTCTCAATGAGACGTGGTCTGGGAACCAAACGTTCATTTTCTCGTATTTGAAAAAAATACCCAGATCCGTTTATTGGGTGCCACGGATGTCTATCAAATGCGTCTGTGCATAGCTCATCATCGTCTTGCTTTCCCCCCTGTTCTGTGATTGGTTCCCTATCTGAGGCAAAAATTAGGGCGGTAGTTTCCAGGCTGCCTTAGCAGCGTGAATCAAATCGCGCGCAAGGCAGCATGGGAACACCCAGGCTAATGTCGTGCAACGACGTGATGCAATCGACTCTCTATCCGACCACATAAAGACCTCGGGATACTTCGGTTTGGCTTTAAGGACCCTCTACTCACTACCACGTAAGTGTAATGTTGTTTGGAACTGTAGAAGAGGTATAAGGCGAAGAGAGGCGAACTGACATGCCCTGGTCACTTCCAGGCTACCGAGTTTTGACTAAAAACGGTAAAATCGAACTTTCTCAAAACACATCCGAATGACATGATTTTGATGTCAACTCAACGTATGTACTCCCAATCATCCGTAAATTGATCTAAAGTGCATTTTACTCTGGATAATTCCTTTAATAAAGACAACACATAAAATATATATCATGTCCAGAGGTATACAGTATGTAACCTCTGATGCTGCGTTCCAGACAACCCACAAGGAACAGGTCATACTTCAGCTCTGACTTTAAAAGTCCCCACTTGGACTTACCCTGTGTTTTTAATCAGGAACTCAGATTTTTGATCGCCATTGCAATGTACTTTTTCTAGTAGGAGGAATATCAACTTCCGAGTTCATCTGGAACACTATTGGGCAATTTCGAGTAGGACATTTCCAACTTCTGACTGTATTGTCTGGAATGCTATTGGGCAATTTCAAGTAGGAAACATCCGACTTCTGTGTTGTCTGGAAAGCAACATGAGACATCAGTGACCCCTGGCCCCCCACACTCACCCCTTGTAGAAGGCAGTGGGTCCCTCCTTCTTCAGCATGATGAAGGCACAGTTCAGAGTCCCTCTATACTGCCCATTGGCGGAGTTCATGAACCTGGTCTTCACTACGTCCACTGGGGAGGCCACCACAGTGGTGCAAAAACCAGCCGCAAAGCCAGCAGTGAAGTGGCACGGCAAGTTATCTGCAGGACAAAAACAGACCATTTTATTTTTCCTACCACTGACCACACTAGGCAATGAGAGCATTAGATATAATGAAGCTAGAAATCATCTCCGCTTGACACAGTGATCATTACTAAATCATTTTAAAACAGCTTTAAGTGTTACACATTTCACAAACCTAATGCATCTTCCATGTCTGGTCAAAATCATCACAACCTTTTATCTTCAGTCAAATGATCACGTAACACGACCATTGTAAAGTAGATCTTTTGCATTATAAAAAAATACCATTATGTTTTCTCTTATACTTATATCAAAGACCACAATCTATCAGTACTACAAGCAATATGAATGCTTACCAGACATTATGTCATACTTCAGAATGAGTTCCTTGATGATGTCATAGGTCACCAACTCTGCACAGTTCACTATACAGTTGCGCGCAATATTTGGCATGCAACCTAGAAAGAAAATTACATGAAAAAATAGTTGTGAACATCTTTCTCCAATGTAGTAAAGTGTTGCATCATTTACATAATGTTAGAACCAAAAACTATCCAGCAAAATATGCTAGATATTGGCAAACTTTAACCAAAAATACAAAAATTCATTCAGTACCGCTATTGAATGCTACATTTCAGGCAATTCAAAAGATTCAGGCTTGACATTTCCTAATTCGGAAGTTGAGATTTTACAGCCTTCTACTAAAAAGCTTCACTAAAGGGAAGAGGAGAGATGGACTTCTCGGCATAGTCTGTCTGCCCCTCCACTCTCCTCCACTTCCACGAAGTCCTATAACAATGTTTGTGTACTGACTGTCCACTGGCCCACTGTTTGCTGCTTATACTGTCTACACCGTTTAGTGTTTACTGTCTACTGTTTATTGGCTATATTTAGCCCATCAGCACAACCCCTTCCCCCTTCTTCCATCCCCCAGTCTGGAATGTGGTTTAACTTAAAACTTGACCAAGGGCTGTTACTCTATTACTTCAAACCTATCCTTGCACTGCTATAATTCTTATTTTACTATGTTTACATTTTTCTCTTAAATTGTCCATATTTAATGCTGGTCTCTAGACTTTATCCCTGAACTGTTGCACAGTTGGACTTATTTGCACCATGACACACACTCATAGAGCACCTTCCCACTGCATACTGAATCACAGACCGTCACTGCAAGCGACTCATGCTTATACATCCCAGTACATTCATGTAGATCTTTGATTTAATATATTTTACTGTCCATATGAGTCATGTGGATTTGTTATTTTATCATTCTGTGTATGTTGTAGTGTATTTTGTGTGTGATGTCTTTAGCTACTGGGACCTTGAATTTCACCTTGGGGGTCAATAAAGTATCTATCTATCTATCTATCTATCTAAAAGTAGGCTACAGTGGAACTATAATGTAGAACTACTTGTAAATTCTTGGCAATCCATCAACCCCGACTTTAAAGTTGGAATAGGACATTTATATGACTTCTGAGTTGTCTGGAGTACAATATTAAAGACAGATAATACAGGGGAAATGGAAATGCTTGTTACCTTTCCAGAGTCCCTTGACTCCTTCATCTCTTGCAATGGTCTTGTAGGCATCCATGGTGCCATTGTACCTCTTGGAGCCGTCAGCACCTCTGACTTGAGCCTGAAATCTCACTTTGACCACATCTGTAGGCTGGGCAAACGCCACGGCCAGGGCTCCAGTGGTGCATCCAGCCAGAAGCCTGGTAGAGATGGTGACATCTGGTACAATGAGATAATTACAAAAAAGAAGCCATGAGGCAATACAGAGAAGTTCATATGACGCAATGACACGCAAATTTGTGAAGCGTTCCATATTTTTTGGGGCAGCCATGGCCTACTGTACTGGTTAGGGCTTTGGACTTGAAACCGAAGGGTTGCCAGTTCAATCTCTGACCAGTAGGAAAACACACAGGGGCAGGGGAAATGGTTGAGCACTGCTCTCCCATGCCCACATCTACGGCTGAAGTAACCTTGAGCAAGGCACCTAACCCCTCACTGCTCTTTCTTCACCTCACTGTGTGTTCACTGTGTGTTTCACTAATTCAGGGATGGGATAAATGCAGAGACCAAATTCCTTACATACACAAGTATACTTGGCCTATAAACCTGATTTAATTAAATCAATAGGGAACAGTGGAGTAAGTTGAGCCACCACCTGTGTATATTGGAAATCAAAGTTTAGTTTGCATTCTCAATTTTGCTCTTATTGTGAATGCAAGAAAACAAAACATGCAGTTTTATTTTTAAAAAGGTTTTTAATTGATGCCATGCTTCCTGAACTGGAGTAGTTTCACTCCTTTTTCATAGGTCAGCTTAAAGTTTAAAACGTGCCCACTTCCCCTTATACCAATTATAAACACCAGACCAAATATAGCCTACATTCATCTGCATGTATTGTAGTAGGCTTACAAATTATAATGGGATTAATTATAAAGATGCTAAACCAAAGATCACTTGCACACTTCTGCACATTTCTCACATGCCCATAGCCTAACATGTAAGAAATACGTGTAGGCCTATCATTCGCTGCAGATGCCTGAGAATGAGTAAAGACTGAACTTACGGTCAGACCCGCCGTTGTAGAACTGCTTCATCCAGTCGTAGAGTCCGATGCTCACCGAGGCGAAGCTCATTTGCCTCTGCAGGCCAGCCACCAGGCCATTGTACATGCTCCTTGGTCCCTCCGTCTTGGCCATGGTAGCAAGTGTGCCAAACACACCCCTGTACTTATGTCCCTTTTTCGCATCGCTGGATCTGGACTCTCCCTGGATCTAAAACGCATAAGCAATGTATGCCTTGTATGAAGCCACAAATGTAACACAAAAAGGCCTACTTATATATATATAGGCCACATTAACCTAAAGCCTACATCTAATTGAAAAACAAGCAATTTGCCATGTGTTCTGAATGACGAGGCATGCAGTGGTGTAGCATATCCGTCATCTCACCTGTAGTCGCACTTTGGCTGTGTCCAGAGGGTAAGTTACCAGGTCAGCGATACAGCCCGCTGCTCCAGCCCCCAAAAACTTCACTGCAAATGTAGGAGTAGGACCCTCTGTTTGCAATTTCCCAACCATGACGGAGATCCGAGTTCGAGTTTCTCAGTAACTTTCGTGGCTCTTAACTAATGATTTTGAAGTTTACCCAAAAGTACTAAAACGACTCTTCAATCGTTTTACTTCTTCAAATCACTGACTCTGAGAGAGCAACGTTAAAGCTAACTCAAGAAGATTTGAGTCCTCAAGTTTCTGCCAATTAATGTTTTAATGTCCTCACTTTGACTGGAGCCCTTTTCCACTTCCTCTTGGTCCATAGAGGTGTTCAGTGCACAACCACCTAAACGCAGCAATGATAACGATAAGATCATCAGGTTGGAAAAACTCCCAACAGCTTAAAACAGTCACGAGTCTTAAAAAGCTTTACGAAAATTCCGCTGCTTTATTACATAGAAGACCATCCAAGTCGTTACCAGAGTTCAGAACCTACCAAAATTGTAATCCGTTAAAATGTATATCCATATGTAATCTTCAAGGCAGTTTCAACTGTGTGCATCAAAGGTTCCTCTCTAGAACAGGTCGCACAAACTGGGGGTCTTAAAATACCCCTACGCTCATGCGTTCTCAAGTGCGTATCCAACAAGTTCACCGGCGCGCCTGCCAAACGTGTATGCTGCTTTTGTAATGAGGGCATGGGTCTCACTCATTGATGACACAAAATGACATGAACAGATAAATCACTAACAGTTCACTACTTACTAGGTACAAATTATTTATATCTACACGATATAGACAGGTTACTGATATGGAAACTGTTTGGATGTGTTTTGTTGATTTTTTTTTTTTTTTTTTTAAGATGAGAGGGAAGTGTCCTGATGATTAGGTCCAATTTCAACTATCAAAAACAAACAACAAAATCAGCAACACAACCCGTTTTGAAATAGGTTGCAGTCAAAAACATCTTTAAAAACCTTTATTTTTTATAAAAAAGTACATACACTTGATTTTTACTTGACATTACAAAAATCACTGTAGGCCTACACATTACGGACTTCACATCCAACATCATTCATTCTTCAGATTGTATAAAAAGTCACAAACAGAAATAAATTATGCACAACACACACACATACACACAGCCAAGTTAGATCATGAAATGCTTTAAAACTCTTAACACACAAACACATGTGGACACATAGAAAACACAAAGACAAACACAGACACACACAAATAAAACAAAGTAAAAAGTGCTAGTGTTCATCCTTAAAATGAGAGGCAAATATTTTTGCTATCCTCTTGGTCTCCTCTCTGTTGGCTGCAGAGGGTGTGAACTTTGGTTTCGGACGAGTCCGATGTGGAATTCCGGTAGCCTGAGATGTCTCCTTTAAGAAAAGAAACCCACACGATCAGCGTTTAATTATTACAAACATCTCTTCATTTCTAAAAGCGCTGATAATTAGCCATCATTCTGAGGAAACACAAAGAACAGTTTGTTTTTCTCAGTGTGTAACCCATTCTGAGTGTCCAAATAAACAATATGAAAGAACAGAAAGAACATGAAGAACAGGTGTCAGTAAAGTTCATTCAAACATTTCGGAATGACTATCTTGAGTAACACCCCAGCAGCCTACACACCACGTCTGCACTCACCCTGAGGTCAAGCATGCCAGTCTGACTCATATCAAAGATTTTATAGTTAACCGTCTCTGCTTATACCTTGGTATCTACTGAAGACATAACTGGCATAGGCAATGGCAGTAAAGAAACATGAACTACACAATATCAGGCACTAACTTCTGGTGGTGTAATTAAGCGTCAGGTGTTTTATGAGGCCAGAGCATGTGCAGCAATGAACAGAAAATCTGACAGGTCTCACCAAAATACCATATTTGATTAAATCTCCTATTAAAATTCCTTCCAGTGGCTTCACTTTTGGCTAAGCGTAGACAGTCCATGTCCTTTTACTCAATGGCCATAAATAACCTTTCACCTCCTTAACAAAACTCAGTGGCACTTGGTTGAAAACAAAAGCATGGAAAGCAGATAAGCTTTAGGGACCTCATACCAACCCAGCACTGGCATCTCACCCATACAACCAATACCTTTGCAACACAGCTCTTTGGTAAAATGCGGGAAATCTTTAAGCAGTCGCAAACGAATATTCTTTCAGCATTATCGGTTTGTTTTCCTACGTGTTATGGTCTGGCTGGTAGTGGTCAAAAGACTTCCTGGTTCTAAAAGGTCATTGTGTGACGTGTGTGAGTGACAACAGCATGTGCTGCATGCTCTGGTCATTGGAAGGAATTCTTCTAAAGGCCTGGAGGCACATGTTGTTTTGTTCCTTACATAACCCAGAAGTGGAACAGTTGAAGGCTAGTTTGAAGCAGTACACATACTTGACTTCAGAGCTGTGAGCGTCGCAGGGAACCCCATGATCTCTGGGAGACGCAGCCCTCTTAATGAGGTTTATTCATGGACATACTCCAGGCGAAGGCATACATGGGCATGGAGTAATGCACAATGGCCAGCAATAACTGCTGAGATATTTTCACAACTCGGATTACACAAGTCACACTCTCCCCTGACGTGTGTGGGTGTGTTTGTGTGTGTCGTGTGTATAAGTGTGTGAGGGGTGTGTGTGTGTGTGTGTGTGTGTGTGTGTGTGTGTGTGTGTGTGTGTGTGTGTGTGTGTGTGTGTGTGTCTGTCTGTCGTGGGGTTGGCTGCCACCTCCTGTAGTGCTTAAGGTCTTGGCAGGGATACCAGAACAGGGTGACCAACAATGAAAGTATGTTCTCCTATGAGCCTGACGGGAATAACATCACAGGTGTACGATGAGTCAGCAGGTCGGTCACACTACTGCAGGTCTTGTGAGAAACCACCACACTATGACGTATGGGCTTTACGAGTCCAGTGAACAGCCAACAAAATTATTTAGAATTTAGAACAGAAAGTGTAGAACAAAAAAATATAGCCCTTTTTTCATAAGATTTTCAGGTGAATTAACTCATAATTTGATGTAATTTTGAGCAATATTAGAAGCACCAAATTGGTTTCCATTCAACAAATTTGATTCTAGCAAATTAAAATGATGTCGTCCCTGTTAATGCAAATTTTTCTACAGGGCTGGATGGCTGGAAACCATCCAGCACTTTGTGAACATTCTGAGCAGGCGTCACTGTAACTTACATCGCTCCAACCCTTTTCCATCACATTAATGTCGAATTAACTCTTGTTAATCCACCTCTGGCGAGTGAATTAACTTAGCACGACAAAACCGACATTACATCGATATAAGTCCTTTTCCATCACGTGTCACATTTACTTTTTGATGCGCATCGTTTTCAAGCTAATTCACTTTTTTATGGAAAAAGGACTTATGTCATCAATCTGAGGCCCCATGTTAAAGAGTCCATTTCACAGAACAAGTATAACACTGTAAAGTAAAGTTCAATCACTGTTTTTGTCAATGGACACTTGTTGTCTGACTCTGGGCTATAAACTGTCCAGCGCAATAACTTTTAAAAGAAGAACAGAAAACAAAGACTAAAGGTGTAGTCAGCGATCATAGGCGATTTTAAGCCCATAACATTTTTTGTCACATCCAACAATCATCTCCTCATAATGTGCTAGTTGCCCATTTTTTATTTTAAACATAAACACTTGTTAAAGCTAGATTGCATGATTTTAACATTGCCCCCAGAGTGTAGCACTGTAGCTGCCTGGCTGCTATAGCTGTTAGGTACAGCAATTCGAGCTAGGTAGCGCCGACCGCAACATTGTTTTTTTTCCGTACCGACAGTACTCGGTGACCTCGAGAATCAGAGATCTATGTGAAAAATTGCCGGAATTCTCCTTTAACACAGATTAACTTTGACAGCAGTAATAATAATAATAATAATAATAATAATAATAATAATAATAAAAAAATAATAATAAAACAAATGTGTGTTTGCGTAACGGTATCCAGTAGGTTGTGACTGAACTGCCTAGTCAACACAGTCCAGGTTACACTTACTGGGTCAGAGGTTGCCAGGGGGAAGATGGGGGCCAGGCGGAGGGCTCTCATGGAAGCCTCTAGATGCTGAGTGGGAAGGAAGAAGTTTGGAAAGTCCATCACGTCACAGCTACAGAGTGGGTAAAGGAAGATGCACACAGTGATGTTTGAAGAAAATGATGTGTATAGTACAAAGAAGTTGTCATGTGATATGAAAGCATGGGTAGCAAGTACTAGAAGGTTTGTTCAACAATTGGGGACCTTTTACTCAGGTAATAAGACCAATCCACACCCCCACCCCCCTACCCAGCTCTGACCCCGAACTATGTTACATTACATTACATTACATTACATTTGGCTGACGCTTTTTAGCCAAAGTGACTAACAACATAGTAAACAGTTTAAGTTTTAGAGCAGTTCTCAACAATTTTAGGACAATTTAAAAACAATAGAAGAAAATTTAAAAACATTAGAGTACAGTAAGAATAAGTGCATCAGTGAGTGCTGTTTTTAACAGTTACTTGTCAGTTTGAGACGGCTGGTGAGTGCTAGGATCAGTAAGACTTGTTGTAAGTGTTGCTATGAGAGGAGATGTTCTCTAAAGAGCTGGGTCTTCATGTTACTAGTTAACAATTACTGACACTGACATCAATTGAATCACGTCTTCTTCACTTCATGATAAACTTTTAAATTGTTAAAACATGTGTTATAACCT
The DNA here is from genome assembly GCF_017589495.1 of Alosa alosa. NCBI lineage: Eukaryota > Metazoa > Chordata > Actinopteri > Clupeiformes > Clupeidae > Alosa > Alosa alosa. Next base: position 21,389,213 of record NC_063203.1, on the reverse strand, counting down.
TTATATTAACCCCAGCAAGTTCTTATTAACATGTGATGTAAAGAAAGGATACAGTTTTTCTTTCTGTTGGTCGTCTAGGTCACCAGCAAGATCTCGTTTTGGGCTTGTGCTGCATTCACCGCTGGCTGACATCATGGAGGTCTCCCCCTCTGTGTCTCGGCAGCCAGGACCCCTGGGAGTGGTGTTCTCTTCAGTGCCTGATGAGAAATCTCCCTGCTGCTGTGGTGAAGACATGCGGTCCTGCTCCTCCTCTAGTCTCTGTGGTGTTACTCTAGTCTCGATCAAAGTGTCGTTTGCACCAGAACTCCCTGCATCTGAGCCTTCAGAGTCCGAGTCCTGGAGCCGGTGTGGTTTGATGGATGTGTAAGCCAGGGCGCTCTCCATCTGTGTGGACTCCCTTATGTCCCTCCTGTCCTCATCGTCGCCATCGTCCTCCTCCTCCTCGTCCTCCTCCTCCAGGCTGGACCTCATCAAGGGGAGGTCCCTTGATGGCCGCTCCTTCAGTTCCTCTACAGAACACAGGTCTGGGTCAGACACCATGCTTGTCCAGGGGCTAGTTCTGTCTGTCAAGGAAGTGACCTCATTTAGGGTGCGGGGCTCTAACAGGGTCTCCTCAAACTCCTCGTCATCATAATCGTCCTCCTCCTCCTCCTCTTCTTCTTCCTCTCCCTTTTCTTCCTCACGCTCATCCTGCTCCTCCAACTCTTCTTCTTCAGAGAAGCACCTTTTGAGCTCCTTCTCTTCGTCGTCCAGAGAAGCCGGTTTCCTGTCGCCATTCTGAGGCTCCGAGGCTTCTACAGGAAGTTCTCTCGCCACAGTGGGGTCATACAAGGTCATTGTGGGGTTGTACAAGGTCATTGTAGGATTGTACGAGGTCATTGTGGGGTCATCACCCTCAGGTGTTCTACAGTCTCTAGGGGAGAATGGGGGAGAGTCTGGGGATTCAGAAGGTGGAGGCACCACCCTGGA